>NW_026973898.1:887500-1076030 GCF_034640455.1 Diachasmimorpha longicaudata
TTCTCTGTCTTTCTCGGTGTCTCTCTGTCACTCTCTGTCTCTCTCCATCTCTCGCTGTTTCTCTCTACTTCTCTCTGTCTCTCTCTCTCTCTCTCTCTCTTTCTGTCGCTCTCTGTCTCTCCTTGCCTCTCTCTGTCTCCCTCTGTCTCTCTCCGTCTCTCTCTGTCTCTCTCTGTCTCTCTCTGTGCCTCTCTGGCTCTTTTATTTCTCTATCGATTTCTTCCTCTCTCCGTTTCTCTCTGTCTCGTTCTGTCTCTCTCTCCACCTCTCTCTGGCCTTCTCTGACTTTCTCTGTCTTTCTCGGTGTCTCTCTGTCACTCTCTGTCTCCCTCTATCTCTCGCTGTTTCTCTCCATTTCTCTCTAACTCTCTCTGTCTCTTTCTGTTCCTCTCTGTCTCTCCTTGCCTCTCTCTGTCTCCCTCTGTCTCTCTTTGTCTCTCACCGCCTCTCTCCCTCTCTCTCCTTCTCTCTCTGTCTCTCTCCGTCTCTCTCTGTCTGTCTTGATCATTAGCTTTCTGCCGCTCTCCGTCTCTCTCTATCTGCCTCTCTCTGTCCCTCTCTGTCTCTCTCTATCTCTCGCTGTTTCTCTCTACTTCTCTCTGTCTCTCTCTCTCTTTCTGTCCCTCTCACTCTCTCCTTGCCTCTCTCTGTCTCTCTCTGTCTCTCCCTGCCTCTCTCTCTCTTTCTCTCTCTCTTTCTCTCTCTTTTTCTCTCTCTCTGCCTCTTTCTGCCTCTATCTGCCTCTATCTGCCACCCTCTGTCTCTCTCCGTCTCCCTCTGTCTCTCTCTGTCTCTCTCCGCCTCTCTCCGTCTCTCTCTGTCTCTCTCTGTCTTTCTCCGTCTCTCTCTGTCTGTCTTGATCATTAGCTTTCTGCCGCTCTCCGTCTCTCTCTATCTGCTTCTCTCTGTCCCTCTATCTGTCTCTCTCTATCTCTCGCTGTTTCTCTCCACTTCTCTCTGTCTCTCTCTCTCTCTTTCTGTCCCTCTCTGTCTCTCCTTGCCTCTCTCTGTCTCTCTCTGTCTCTCTCTCTCTCTTTCTCTCTCTCTTTCTCTCTCTCTTTCTCTCTCTCTTTCTCTCTCTCTTTCTCTCTCTCTGTCTCTCTCCGCCTCTCTCCGTCTCTCTCTGTCTCTCTCTGTCTCTCTCCGTCTCTCTCTGTCTGTCTTGATCATTAGCTTTCTGCCGGTCTCCGTTCTCTCTGGCTCTCTTTGTTTCTCTGTCTCTCTCTGTCACTCTCTGTCTCTCTCTCTCTGTCTCTGTCTCTCTCTGTCTCTATCCGCCTCTCTCTGTCTCTCTCCGTCTCTCTCTGTCTGTCTTGATCATTAGCTTTCTGCCGCTCTCCGTTCTCTCTGGCTCTCTTTGTTTCTCTATCACTTTCTTCCGCTCTCCGTTTCTCTCTGTCTCATTCTGTCTCTCTCTCCACCTCTCTCTGCCTCTCTCTGGCCTTCTCTGACTTTCTCTGTCTTTCTCGGTGTCTCTCTGTCACTCTCTGTCACCCTCTATCTCTCGCTGTTTCTCTCTATTTCTCTCTGTCTCTCTCTCTCTCTCTTTCTGTCCCTCTCTGTCTCTCCTTGCCTCTCTCTGTCTCCCTCTGTCTCTCTCTGTCTCTCTCCGTCTCTCTCTATCTCTCTCGGTCTCCCTCTGTCTCTCTCTCCCTCTCTCCGTCTCTCTCTATCTGCCTCTCTCTGTCCCTCTCTGTCTCTCTCTATCTCTCGCTGTTTCTCCCTACTTCTCTCTGTCTCGCTCTATCTCTTTCTGTCCTTCTCTGTCTCTCCTTGCCTATCTCTGTCTCTGTCTGTCTCTCTCTGTCTCTCTCTGTCTCTCTCCGCCTCTCTCCGTCTCTCTCTGTCTCTCTCTGTCTCTCTCCATCTCTCTCTGTCTCTCTCTCTCTCTGTCTGTCTCCGTCTCTGTCTATCTCTCGCGGTTTCTCGCTACTTCTCTCTGTCTCTCTCTGTCTCTCTCTGTCTCTCTCCATCTCTCTCTGTCTCTCTCTGTCTCTTTCTGTCCCTCTCACTCTCTCCTTGCCACTCTCTGTCTCCCTCTGTCTCTCTCTGTCTCTCTCCGCCTCTCTCCGTCTCTCGCTGCCTCTCTCTGTCTCTCTCCGTCCCTCTCTGTCTGTCTTGATCATTAGCTTTCTGCCGCTCTCCGTTCTCTCTGTCTCCCTCTGTCTCTCTCTGTCTCTCTCTGTCTCTCTCCGTCTCTCTCCGTCTCTCTCTGTCTCTCTCTGTCTCTCCCTGCCTCTCTCTGTCTCTCTTTCTCTCTCTCTTTCTCTCTCTCTGCCTCGTTCTGTCTCTATCTGCCTCTCTCTGTCTCTCGCTACTTCTCTCTGTCCCTCTCTGTCTCTCTCTGTCTCTCTCCGTCTCTCTCTGTCTCTCTCCGTCTCTCTCTGTCTGTCTTGATCATTAGCTTTCTGCCGCTCTCCGTTCTCTCTGGCTCTCTTTGTTTCTCTATCACTTTCTTCCTCTCTCCGTCTCTCTCTGTCTCTCTCTGGCTCTCTCCGTCTCTCTCTGTCTCTCTCCGTCTCTGTCTCTTTCTGTCTCTCTCCGTCTCTGTCCCTCTCTGTCTCTCCTTGCCTCTCTCTGTCTCTCTCTGTCTGTCCCTGCCTCTCTCTAACTCTCTGTCTCTCTCTGTCTCTCTCTGTCTCTATCTGTCTCTCTCTGTCTCCCTCTGTCTCTCTCTGTCTCTCTCTGTCTCTCTCTCCCTCTCGCCGTCTCTCTCTATCTGCCTCTCTCTGTCCCTCTCTGTCTCTCTCTATCTCTCCCTGTTTCTCTCTACTTCTCTCTATCTCTCGCTGTTTCTCTGTACTTCTCTCTGTCTCTCTCTCTCTCTTTCTGTCCCTCTCTGTCTCTCCTTGCCTCTCTCTGTCTCTCTCTGTCTCTCTCTGTCTCTCCCTGCCTCTCTCTCTCTCTTTCTCTCTCTTTTTCTCTCTCTCTGCCTCTTTCTGCCTCTATCTGCCTCTATCGGCCACCCTCTGTCTCTCTCCGTCTCCCTCTGTCTCTCTCTGTCTCTCTCCGCCTCTCTCCGTCTCTCTCTGTCTCTCTCTGTCTTTCTCCGTCTCTCTCTGTCTGTCTTGATCATTAGCTTTCTGCCGCTCTCCGTCTCTCTCTATCTGCTTCTCTCTGTCCCTCTATCTGTCTCTCTCTATCTCTCGCTGTTTCTCTCCACTTCTCTCTGTCTCTCTCTCTCTCTTTCTGTCCCTCTCTGTCTCTCCTTGCCTCTCTCTGTCTCTCTCTGTCTCTCTCTGTTTCTCCCCGCCTCTCTCTGTCTCTCTCTGCCTCTCTCTCTCTCTTTCTCTCTCTCTTTCTCTCTCTCTTTCTCTCTCTCTTTCTCTCTCTCTTTCTCTCTCTCTTTCTCTCTCTCTGTCTCTCTCCGCCTCTCTCCGTCTCTCTCTGTCTCTCTCTGTCTCTCTCCGTCTCTCTCTGACTGTCTTGATCATTAGCTTTCTGCCGGTCTCCGTTCTCTCTGGCTCTCTTTGTTTCTCTGTCTCTCTCTGTCACTCTCTGTCTCTCTCTCTCTGTCTCTGTCTCTCTCTGTCTTTCTCCGCCTCTCTCTGTCTCTCTCCGTCTCTCTCTGTCTGTCTTGATCATTAGCTTTCTGCCGCTCTCCGTTCTCTCTGGCTCTCTTTGTTTCTCTATCACTTTCTTCCGCTCTCCGTTTCTCTCTGTCTCATTCTGTCTCTCTCTCCACCTCTCTCTGCCTCTCTCTGGCCTTCTCTGACTTTCTCTGTCTTTCTCGGTGTCTCTCTGTCACTCTCTGTCACCCTCTATCTCTCGCTGTTTCTCTCTATTTCTCTCTGTCTCTCTCTCTCTCTCTTTCTGTCCCTCTCTGTCTCTCCTTGCCTCTCTCTGTCTCCCTCTGTCTCTCTCTGTCTCTCTCCGTCTCTCTCTATCTCTCTCGGTCTCCCTCTGTCTCTCTCTCCCTCTCTCCGTCTCTCTCTATCTGCCTCTCTCTGTCCCTCTCTGTCTCTCTCTATCTCTCGCTGTTTCTCTCTACTTCTCTCTGTCTCGCTCTATCTCTTTCTGTCCTTCTCTGTCTCTCCTTGCCTCTCTCTGTCTCTGTCTGTCTCTCTATGTCTCTCTCTGTCTCTCTCCGCCTCTCTCCGTCTCTCTCTGTCTCTCTCTGTCTCTCTCCATCTCTCTCTGTCTCTCTCTCTCTCTGTCTGTCTCCGTCTCTGTCTATCTCTCGCGGTTTCTCGCTACTTCTCTCTGTCTCTCTCTGTCTCTCTCTGTCTCTCTCCATCTCTCTCTGTCTCTCTCTGTCTCTTTCTGTCCCTCTCACTCTCTCCTTGCCACTCTCTGTCTCCCTCTGCCTCTCTCTGTCTCTCTCCGCCTCTCTCCGTCTCTCGCTGCCTCTCTCTGTCTCTCTCCGTCCCTCTCTGTCTGTCTTGATCATTAGCTTTCTGCCGCTCTCCGTTCTCTCTGTCTCCCTCTGTCTCTCTCTGTCTCTCTCTGTCTCTCTCAGCCTCTCTCCGTCTCTCTCTGTCTCTCTCTGTCTCTCCCTGCCTCTCTCTGTCTCTCTTTCTCTCTCTCTTTCTCTCTCTCTGCCTCGTTCTGTCTCTATCTGCCTCTCTCTGTCTCTCGCTACTTCTCTCTGTCCCTCTCTGTCTCTCTCTGTCTCTCTCCGTCTCTCTCTGTCTCTCTCCGTCTCTCTCTGTCTGTCTTGATCATTAGCTTTCTGCCGCTCTCCGTTCTCTCTGGCTCTCTTTGTTTCTCTATCACTTTCTTCCTCTCTCCGTCTCTCTCTGTCTCTCTCTGGCTCTCTCCGTCTCTCTCTGTCTCTCTCCGTCTCTGTCTCTTTCTGTCTCTCTCCGTCTCTGTCCCTCTCTGTCTCTCCTTGCCTCTCTCTGTCTCTCTCTGTCTGTCCCTGCCTCTCTCTAACTCTCTGTCTCTCTCTGTCTCTCTCTGTCTCTATCTGTCTCTCTCTGTCTCCCTCTGTCTCTCTCTGTCTCTCTCTGTCTCTCTCTCCCTCTCGCCGTCTCTCTCTATCTGCCTCTCTCTGTCCCTCTCTGTCTCTCTCTATCTCTCCCTGTTTCTCTCTACTTCTCTCTATCTCTCGCTGTTTCTCTGTACTTCTCTCTGTCTCTCTCTCTCTCTTTCTGTCCCTCTCTGTCTCTCCTTGCCTCTCTCTGTCTCTCTCTGTCTCTCTCTGTCTCTCCCTGCCTCTCTCTCTTTCTCTCTCTCTTTCTCTCTCTTTTTCTCTCTCTCTGCCTCTTTCTGCCTCTATCTGCCTCTATCTGCCACCCTCTGTCTCTCTCCGTCTCCCTCTGTCTCTCTCTGTCTCTCTCCGCCTCTCTCCGTCTCTCTCTGTCTCTCTCTGTCTTTCTCCGTCTCTCTCTGTCTGTCTTGATCATTAGCTTTCTGCCGCTCTCCGTCTCTCTCTATCTGCTTCTCTCTGTCCCTCTATCTGTCTCTCTCTATCTCTCGCTGTTTCTCTCCACTTCTCTCTGTCTCTCTCTCTCTCTTTCTGTCCCTCTCTGTCTCTCCTTGCCTCTCTCTGTCTCTCTCTGTCTCTCTCTGTTTCTCCCCGCCTCTCTCTGTCTCTCTCTGTCTCTCTCTGTTTCTCCCCGCCTCTCTCTGTCTCTCTCTGCCTCTCTCTCTCTCTTTCTCTCTCTCTTTCTCTCTCTCTTTCTCTCTCTCTTTCTCTCTCTCTGTCTCTCTCCGCCTCTCTCCGTCTCTCTCTGTCTCTCTCTGTCTCTCTCCGTCTCTCTCTGTCTGTCTTGATCATTAGCTTTCTGCCGGTCTCCGTTCTCTCTGGCTCTCTTTGTTTCTCTGTCTCTCTCTGTCACTCTCTGTCTCTCTCTCTCTGTCTCTGTCTCTCTCTGTCTCTCTCCGCCTCTCTCTGTCTCTCTCCGTCTCTCTCTGTCTGTCTTGATCATTAGCTTTCTGCCGCTCTCCGTTCTCTCTGGCTCTCTTTGTTTCTCTATCACTTTCTTCCGCTCTCCGTTTCTCTCTGTCTCATTCTGTCTCTCTCTCCACCTCTCTCTGCCTCTCTCTGGCCTTCTCTGACTTTCTCTGTCTTTCTCGGTGTCTCTCTGTCACTCTCTGTCACCCTCTATCTCTCGCTGTTTCTCTCTATTTCTCTCTGTCTCTCTCTCTCTCTCTCTCTTTCTGTCCCTCTCTGTCTCTCCTTGCCTCTCTCTGTCTCCCTCTGTCTCTCTCTGTCTCTCTCCGTCTCTCTCTATCTCTCTCGGTCTCCCTCTGTCTCTCTCTCCCTCTCTCCGTCTCTCTCTATCTGCCTCTCTCTGTCCCTCTCTGTCTCTCTCTATCTCTCGCTGTTTCTCTCTACTTCTCTCTGTCTCGCTCTATCTCTTTCTGTCCTTCTCTGTCTCTCCTTGCCTCTCTCTGTCTCTGTCTGTCTCTCTCTGTCTCTCTCTGTCTCTCTCCGCCTCTCTCCGTCTCTCTCTGTCTCTCTCTGTCTCTCTCCGCCTCTCTCCGTCTCTCTCTGTCTCTCTCTGTCTCTCTCTGTCTCTCCCGGTCTCTGTCTCTGTCTCCCTGTCTCTCTCTACCTCTCTCTGTCGCTATCTGCCTCTCTCTGTCCCTCTCTGTCTCTTTCTGTCTCTCTCCGTCTCTGTCTCTTTCTGTCCCTCTCTGTCTCTCCTTGCCTCTCCCTGTCCCTCTCTGACTTTCTCTGTCTTTCTCGGTGTCTCTCTGTCACTCTCTGTCTCTCTCCATCTCTCGCTGTTTCTCTCTACTTCTCTCTGTCTCTCTCTCTCTCTCTCTCTCTCTCTCTCTTTCTGTCGCTCTCTGTCTCTCCTTGCCTCTCTCTGTCTCCCTCTGTCTCTCTCTTTCTCTCTCCGCCTCTCTCCGTCTCTCTCTGTCTCTCTCTGTCTCTCTCTGTGCCTCTCTGGCTCTTTTATTTCTCTATCGATTTCTTCCTCTCTCCGTTTCTCTCTGTCTCGTTCTGTCTCTCTCTCCACCTCTCTCTGGCCTTCTCTGACTTTCTCTGTCTTTCTCGGTGTCTCTCTGTCACTCTCTGTCTCCCTCTATCTCTCGCTGTTTCTCTCCATTTCTCTCTAACTCTCTCTGTCTCTTTCTGTTCCTCTCTGTCTCTCCTTGCCTCTCTCTGTCTCCCTCTGTCTCTCTTTGTCTCTCACCGCCTCTCTCCCTCTCTCTCCTTCTCTCTCTGTCTCTCTCCGTCTCTCTCTGTCTGTCTTGATCATTAGCTTTCTGCCGCTCTCCGTCTCTCTCTATCTGCCTCTCTCTGTCCCTCTCTGTCTCTCTCTATCTCTCGCTGTTTCTCTCTACTTCTCTCTGTCTCTCTCTCTCTTTCTGTCCCTCTCACTCTCTCCTTGCCTCTCTCTGTCTCTCTCTGTCTCTCCCTGCCTCTCTCTCTCTTTCTCTCTCTCTTTCTCTCTCTTTTTCTCTCTCTCTGCCTCTTTCTGCCTCTATCTGCCTCTATCTGCCACCCTCTGTCTCTCTCCGTCTCCCTCTGTATCTCTCTGTCTCTCTCCGCCTCTCTCCGTCTCTCTCTGTCTCTCTCTGTCTTTCTCCGTCTCTCTCTGTCTGTCTTGATCATTAGCTTTCTGCCGCTCTCCGTCTCTCTCTATCTGCTTCTCTCTGTCCCTCTATCTGTCTCTCTCTATCTCTCGCTGTTTCTCTCCACTTCTCTCTGTCTCTCTCTCTCTCTTTCTGTCCCTCTCTGTCTCTCCTTGCCTCTCTCTGTCTCTCTCTGTCTCTCTCTCTCTCTTTCTCTCTCTCTTTCTCTCTCTCTTTCTCTCTCTCTTTCTCTCTCTCTGTCTCTCTCCGCCTCTCTCCGTCTCTCTCTGTCTCTCTCTGTCTCTCTCCGTCTCTCTCTGTCTGTCTTGATCATTAGCTTTCTGCCGGTCTCCGTTCTCTCTGGCTCTCTTTGTTTCTCTGTCTCTCTCTGTCACTCTCTGTCTCTCTCTCTCTGTCTCTGTCTCTCTCTGTCTCTCTCCGCCTCTCTCTGTCTCTCTCCGTCTCTCTCTGTCTGTCTTGATCATTAGCTTTCTGCCGCTCTCCGTTCTCTCTGGCTCTCTTTGTTTCTCTATCACTTTCTTCCGCTCTCCGTTTCTCTCTGTCTCATTCTGTCTCTCTCTCCACCTCTCTCTGCCTCTCTCTGGCCTTCTCTGACTTTCTCTGTCTTTCTCGGTGTCTCTCTGTCACTCTCTGTCACCCTCTATCTCTCGCTGTTTCTCTCTATTTCTCTCTGTCTCTCTCTCTCTCTCTTTCTGTCCCTCTCTGTCTCTCCTTGCCTCTCTCTGTCTCCCTCTGTCTCTCTCTGTCTCTCTCCGTCTCTCTCTATCTCTCTCGGTCTCCCTCTGTCTCTCTCTCCCTCTCTCCGTCTCTCTCTATCTGCCTCTCTCTGTCCCTCTCTGTCTCTCTCTATCTCTCGCTGTTTCTCTCTACTTCTCTCTGTCTCGCTCTATCTCTTTCTGTCCTTCTCTGTCTCTCCTTGCCTATCTCTGTCTCTGTCTGTCTCTCTCTGTCTCTCTCTGTCTCTCTCCGCCTCTCTCCGTCTCTCTCTGTCTCTCTCTGTCTCTCTCCATCTCTCTCTGTCTCTCTCTCTCTCTCTGTCTGTCTCCGTCTCTGTCTATCTCTCGCGGTTTCTCGCTACTTCTCTCTGTCTCTCTCTGTCTCTCTCTGTCTCTCTCCATCTCTCTCTGTCTCTCTCTGTCTCTTTCTGTCCCTCTCACTCTCTCCTTGCCACTCTCTGTCTCCCTCTGTCTCTCTCTGTCTCTCTCCGCCTCTCTCCGTCTCTCGCTGCCTCTCTCTGTCTCTCTCCGTCCCTCTCTGTCTGTCTTGATCATTAGCTTTCTGCCGCTCTCCGTTCTCTCTGTCTCCCTCTGTCTCTCTCTGTCTCTCTCTGTCTCTCTCAGCCTCTCTCCGTCTCTCTCTGTCTCTCTCTGTCTCTCCCTGCCTCTCTCTGTCTCTCTTTCTCTCTCTCTTTCTCTCTCTCTGCCTCGTTCTGTCTCTATCTGCCTCTCTCTGTCTCTCGCTACTTCTCTCTGTCCCTCTCTGTCTCTCTCTGTCTCTCTCCGTCTCTCTCTGTCTCTCTCCGTCTCTCTCTGTCTGTCTTGATCATTAGCTTTCTGCCGCTCTCCGTTCTCTCTGGCTCTCTTTGTTTCTCTATCACTTTCTTCCTCTCTCCGTCTCTCTCTGTCTCTCTCTGGCTCTCTCCGTCTCTCTCTGTCTCTCTCCGTCTCTGTCTCTTTCTGTCTCTCTCCGTCTCTGTCCCTCTCTGTCTCTCCTTGCCTCTCTCTGTCTCTCTCTGTCTGTCCCTGCCTCTCTCTAACTCTCTGTCTCTCTCTGTCTCTCTCTGTCTCTATCTGTCTCTCTCTGTCTCCCTCTGTCTCTCTCTGTCTCTCTCTGTCTCTCTCTCCCTCTCGCCGTCTCTCTCTATCTGCCTCTCTCTGTCCCTCTCTGTCTCTCTCTATCTCTCCCTGTTTCTCTCTACTTCTCTCTATCTCTCGCTGTTTCTCTGTACTTCTCTCTGTCTCTCTCTCTCTCTCTTTCTGTCCCTCTCTGTCTCTCCTTGCCTCTCTCTGTCTCTCTCTGTCTCTCTCTGTCTCTCCCTGCCTCTCTCTCTCTCTTTCTCTCTCTCTTTCTCTCTCTTTTTCTCTCTCTCTGCCTCTTTCTGCCTCTATCTGCCTCTATCTGCCACCCTCTGTCTCTCTCCGTCTCCCTCTGTCTCTCTCTGTCTCTCTCCGCCTCTCTCCGTCTCTCTCTGTCTCTCTCTGTCTTTCTCCGTCTCTCTCTGTCTGTCTTGATCATTAGCTTTCTGCCGCTCTCCGTTCTCTCTGTCTCCCTCTGTCTCTCTCTGTCTCTCTCTGTCTCTCTCAGCCTCTCTCCGTCTCTCTCTGTCTCTCTCTGTCTCTCCGTCTCTCTCTGTCTCTCTCTGTCTCTCCCTGCCTCTCTCTGTCTCTCTTTCTCTCTCTCTTTCTCTCTCTCTGCCTCGTTCTGTCTCTATCTGCCTCTCTCTGTCTCTCGCTACTTCTCTCTGTCCCTCTCTGTCTCTCTCTGTCTCTCTCCGTCTCTCTCTGTCTCTCTCCGTCTCTCTCTGTCTGTCTTGATCATTAGCTTTCTGCCGCTCTCCGTTCTCTCTGGCTCTCTTTGTTTCTCTATCACTTTCTTCCTCTCTCCGTCTCTCTCTGTCTCTCTCTGTCTCTCTCCGTCTCTCTCTGTCTCTCTCCGTCTCTCTCTGTCTGTCTTGATCATTAGCTTTCTGCCGCTCTCCGTTCTCTCTGGCTCTCTTTGTTTCTCTATCACTTTCTTCCTCTCTCCGTCTCTCTCTGTCTCTCTCTAGCTCTCTCCGTCTCTCTCTGTCTCTCTCCGTCTCTGTCTCTTTCTGTCTCTCTCCGTCTCTGTCCCTCTCTGTCTCTCCTTGCCTCTCTCTGTCTCTCTCTGTCTGTCCCTGCCTCTCTCTAACTCTCTGTCTCTCTCTGTCTCTCTCTGTCTCTATCTGTCTCTCTCTGTCTCCCTCTGTCTCTCTCTGTCTCTCTCTGTCTCTCTCTCCCTCTCGCCGTCTCTCTCTATCTGCCTCTCTCTGTCCCTCTCTGTCTCTCTCTATCTCTCCCTGTTTCTCTCTACTTCTCTCTATCTCTCGCTGTTTCTCTGTACTTCTCTCTGTCTCTCTCTCTCTCTCTTTCTGTCCCTCTCTGTCTCTCCTTGCCTCTCTCTGTCTCTCTCTGTCTCTCTCTGTCTCTCCCTGCCTCTCTCTCTCTCTTTCTCTCTCTCTTTCTCTCTCTTTTTCTCTCTCTCTGCCTCTTTCTGCCTCTATCTGCCTCTATCTGCCACCCTCTGTCTCTCTCCGTCTCCCTCTGTCTCTCTCTGTCTCTCTCCGTCTCTCTCTGTCTCTCTCCGCCTCTCTCCGTCTCTCTCAGTCTCTCTCTGTCTCTCTCCATCTCTCTCTGTCTCTCTCTCTCTCTCTGTCTGTCTCCGTCTCTGTCTATCTCTCGCGGTTTCTCGCTACTTCTCTCTGTCTCTCTCTGTCTCTCTCTGTCTCTCTCCATCTCTCTCTGTCTCTCTCTGTCTCTTTCTGTCCCTCTCACTCTCTCCTTGCCACTCTCTGTCTCCCTCTGTCTCTCTCTGTCTCTCTCCGCCTCTCTCCGTCTCTCGCTGCCTCTCTCTGTCTCTCTCCGTCCCTCTCTGTCTGTCTTGATCATTAGCTTTCTGCCGCTCTCCGTTCTCTCTGTCTCCCTCTGTCTCTCTCTGTCTCTCTCTGTCTCTCTCAGCCTCTCTCCGTCTCTCTCTGTCTCTCTCTGTCTCTCCCTGCCTCTCTCTGTCTCTCTTTCTCTCTCTCTTTCTCTCTCTCTCCCTCGTTCTGTCTCTATCTGCCTCTCTCTGTCTCTCGCTACTTCTCTCTGTCCCTCTCTGTCTCTCTCTGTCTCTCTCTGTCTCTCTCTGTCTCTCTCCGTCTCTCTCTGTCTGTCTTGATCATTAGCTTTCTGCCGCTCTCCGTTCTCTCTGGCTCTCTTTGTTTCTCTGTCCCTCTCTGTCACTCTCTGTCTCTCTCTCTCTGTCTCTGTCTCTCTCAGTCTCTCTCCGCCTCTCTCGGTCTCTCTCCGTCTCTGTCTCTGTCTGTCTCCTTCTCTCTCTATCTGCCTCTCTCTGTCCCTCTATGTCTCTTTCTGTCTCTCTCCGTCTCTGTCTCTTTCTGTCCCTCTCTGTCTCTCATTGCCTCTCTCTGTCTCTCTCTGTCTGTCCCTGCCTCTCTCTAACTCTCTGTCTCTCTCTGTCTCTCTCTGTCTCTATCTGTCTCTCTCTGTCTCCCTCTGTCTCTCTCTGTCTCTCTCTGTCTCTCTCTCCCTCTCGCCGTCTCTCTCTATCTGCCTCTCTCTGTCCCTCTCTGTCTCTCTCTATCTCTCCCTGTTTCTCTCTACTTCTCTCTGTCTCTCTCTGTTTCTCCCGGTCTCTGTCTCTACCCTCCTGTCTCTCTCTCCCTCTCTCCGTCTCACTCTATCTGTCTCTCTCTCTATCTGTCTCTCTCTGTCTCTTTCTGTCTATCTCAGTCTCTCTCTGTCCCTCTCTGACTTTCTCTGTCTTTCTCGGTGTCTCTCTGTCACTCTCTGTCTCTCTCTATCTCTCGCTGTTTCTCTCTACTTGTCTCTGTCTCTCTCTGTCTCTTTCTGTCCCTCTCTGTCTCTCTCTGTCTCTTTCTGTCCCTCTCACTCTCTCCTTGCCACTCTCTGTCTCCCTCTGTCTCTCTCTGTCTCTCTCCACCTCTCTCCGTCTCTCTCTGCCTCTCTCTGTCTCTCTCCGTCTCTCTCTGTCTGTCTTGATCATTAGCTTTCTGCCGCTCTCCGTTCTCTCTGGCTCTCTTTGTTTCTCTATCGCTCTCTGTCTCTCTCTCCCTCTCTCCGTCTCTCTCTATCACCCTCTCTCTGTCCCTCTCTGTCTCACTCTATCTCTCGCTGTTTCTCTCTACTTTTCTCTGTCTCTCTCTCTCTCTCTTTCTGTCCCTCTCTGTCTCTCCTTGCCTCTCTGTCTCCCTCTGTCTCTCTCTGTCCCTCTCTGTCTCACTCTATCTCTTGCTGTTTCTCTCTACTTCTCTCTGTCTCTCTTTCTCTCTCTTTCTGTCCCTCTCTGTTTCTCCTTGCCTCTCTGTCTCCCTCTGTCTCTCTCTGTCTCTCTCCGCCTCTCTCCGTCTCTCTCTGTCTCTCTCTGTCTCTCTCTGTCTCTCCCGGTCTTTGTCTCTGTCTCCCTGTCTCTCTCTACCTCTCTCTGTCGCTATCTGCCTCTCTCTGTCCCTCTCTGTCTCTTTCTGTCTCTCTCCGTCTCTGTCTCTTTCTGTCCCTCTCTGTCTCTCCTTGCCGCTCCCTGTCCCTCTCTGACTTTCTCTGTCTTTCTCGGTGTCTCTCTGTCACTCTCTGTCTCTCTCCATCTCTCGCTGTTTCTCTCTACTTCTCTCTGTCTCTCTCTCTCTCTTTCTGTCGCTCTCTGTCTCTCCTTGCCTCTCTCTGTCTCCCTCTGTCTCTCTCTTTCTCTCTCCGCCTCTCTCCGTCTCTCTCTGTCTCTCTCTGTCTCTCTCTGTGCCTCTCTGGCTCTTTTATTTCTCTATCGATTTCTTCCTCTCTCCGTTTCTCTCTGTCTCGTTCTGTCTCTCTCTCCACCTCTCTCTGGCCTTCTCTGACTTTCTCTGTCTTTCTCGGTGTCTCTCTGTCACTCTCTGTCTCCCTCTCTCTCTCGCTGTTTCTCTCCATGTCTCTCTCTCTCTTTCTGTCCCTCTCTGTCTCTCCTTGCCTCTCTCTATCTCCCTCTGTCTCTCTCTGTCTCTCTCCGCCTCTCTCCGTCTCTCTCTGTCTCTCTCTGGCTCTCTCCGTCTCTCTCTGTCTCTCTCCGTCTCTGTCTCTTTCTGTCTCTCTCCGTCTCTGTCCCTCTCTGTCTCTCCTTGCCTCTCTCTGTCTCTCTCTGTCTGTCCCTGCCTCTCTCTAACTCTCTGTCTCTCTCTGTCTCTATCTGTCTCTCTCTGTCACCCTCTGTCTCTCTCTGTCTCTCTCTGTCTCTCTCTCCCTCTCGCCGTCTCTCTCTATCTGCCTCTCTCTGTCCCTCTCTGTCTCTCTCTATCTCTCCCTGTTTCTCTCTACTTCTCTCTGTCTCTCTCTGTTTCTCCCGGTCTCTGTCTCTACCCTCCTGTCTCTCTCTCCCTCTCTCCGTCTCTCTCTATCTGTCTCTCTCTCTATCTGTCTCTCTCTGTCTCTTTCTGTCTATCTCAGTCTCTCTCTGTCCCTCTCTGACTTTCACTGTCTTTCTCGGTGTCTCTCTGTCACTCTCTGTCTCTCCCTATCTCTCGCTGTTTCTCTCTACTTGTCTCTGTCTCTCTCTGTCTCTTTCTGTCCCTCTCTGTCTCTTTCTGTCCCTCTCTGTCTCTCTCTGTCTCTTCCTGTCCCTCTCTGTCTCTCCTTGCCTCTCTCTGTCTGTCCCTGCCTCTCTCTAACTCTCTGTCTCTCTCTGTCTCTCTCTGTCTCTCTCTGTCTCTCTCTCCCTCTCTCCGTCTCTCTCTATATGCCCTTCTCTGTCCCTCTCTATCTCTCTCTATCTCTCGCTGTTTCTCTCTACTTTTCTCTGTCTCTCTCTGTCTCTCTCTGTCTCTCTCTGCCTCTCTCTGTCTCTCTTTCTCTCTCTCTTTCTCTCTCTCTGCCTCTCTCTCCCTCTATCTGCCTCTCTCTGTCTCTCTCTGTCTCTTTCTGTCCCTCTCTGCCACTTTCTGTCCCTCTCTGTCTCCCCTTGCCTCTCTCTGTCTCCCTCTGTCTCTCTCTGTCTCTCTCCGCCTCTCTCCGTCTCTCTCTGTCTCTCTCTGTCTTTCTCCGTCTCACTCTGTCTGTCTTGATCATGAGCTTTCTGCCGCTCTCCGTCTCTCTCTATCTGCCTCTCTCTGTCCCTCTCTACTTCTCTCTGTCTCTCTCTGTCTCTTTCTGTCCCTCTCTGCCTCTTTCTGTCCCTCTCTGTCTCTCCTTGCCTCTCTCTGTCTCCCTCTGTCTCTCTCTGTCTCTCTCTGTCTCTCTCTCCCTCTCGCCGTCTCTCTCTATCTGCCTCTCTCTGTCCCTCTCTGTCTCTCTCTATCTCTCCCTGTTTCTCTCTACTTCTCTCTGTCTCTCTCTGTCTCTCCCGGTCTCTGTCTCTACCCTCCTGTCTCTCTCTCCCTCTCTCCGTCTCTCTCTATCTGTCTCTCTCTCTATCTGTCTCTCTCTGTCTCTTTCTGTCTATCTCTGTCTCGCTCTGTCCCTCTCTGACTTTATCTGTCTTTCTCGGTGTCCCTCTGTCACTCTCTGTCTCTCTCTATCTCTCGCTGTTTCTCTTCACTTGTCTCTGTCTCTCTCTGTCTCTTTCTGTCCCTCTCTGTCTCTCTCCGTCTCTCTCTGTCTCTCTCTCTGCCTCTCTCTAACTCTCTTCCTCTCTCTGTCCCTCTATGTCTCTTTCTGTCTCTCTCTGTCTCTGTCTCTTTCTGTCCCTCTCTGTCTCTCCTTGCCTCTCTCTCTCTTTCTCTGTCTCTCTCTGTCTCTCTCCGCCTCTCTCGGTCTCTCTCCGTCTCTCTCTCTCTGCCTCTCTTTGTCTCTCTTTGTCTCTCACTGCCTCACTCTGCCTCTCTCTGTCCCTCTCTGTCTGTCTCTGTCTCTCTCCATCTCACTCTGTCTCTCTTAGTCTCTCTTAGTCTCTCTCTGCCGCTCTCTGCCTCTATCTGTCCCTCACTGTCTGTCTCTGTCTCTCTCGGTCTCTCTATCTCACTCTGTCTCTCTCTGCCTCTCTCTGTCTCTCTCTGTCTCTCCCGGTCTCTGTCTCTGTCTCCCTGTCTCTCTCTACCTCTGTCTGTCTCTATCTGCCTCTCTCCGTCCCTCTCTGTCTCTTTCTGTCTCACTCCGTCTCTGTCTCTTTCTGTCCCTCTCTGTCTCTCCTTGCCTCTCCCTGTCCCTCTCTGACTTTCTCTGTCTTTCTCGGTGTCTCTCTGTCACTCTCTGTCTCTCTCTATCTCTCGCTGTTTCTCTCTACTTGTCTCTGTCTCTCTCTGTCTCTTTCTGTCCCTCTCTATCTCTCTCTGTCTCTTTCTGTCCCTCTCTGTCTCTCCTTGCCTCTCTCTGTCTCCCTCTGTCTCTCTCTGTCTCTCTCCGCCTCTCTCCGTCTCTCGCTGTCTCTCTCTCCCTCTCTCCGTCTCTCTCTATCTGCCCCTCTCTGTCCCTCTCTATCTCTCTCTATCTCTCGCTGTTTCTCTCTACTTTTCTCTATCTCTCTCTGTCTCCTTGTGTCCCTCTCTATCTCTCCTTGCCTCTCTCTGTGTCTCTCTGTCTCTCTCTGCCTCTCTCTCCCTCTATCTGCCTCTCTCTGTCTCTCTCTACTTCTCTCTGTCTCTCTCTGTCTCTTTCTGTCCCTCTCTGCCTCTTTCTGTCCCTCTCTGTCACTCCTTGCCACTCTCTGTCTCTCTCTGTCTCTCCCTGCCTCTCTCTCTCTTTCTCTCTCTCTTTCTCTCTCTCTTTCTTTCTCTGCCTCTTTCTGCCTCTATCTGCCTCTATCTGCCTCTCTCTGTCTCTCTCTGTCTCTCTCCGCCTCTCTCCGTCTCTCTCTGTCTCTCTCTGTCTCTCTCCGTCTCTCTCTGTCTGTCTTGATCATTAGCTTTCTGCCGCTCTCCGTTCTCTCTGGCTCTCTTTGTTTCTCTGTCTCTCTCTGTCACTCTCTGTCTCTCTCTCTCTGTCTCTGTCTCTTTCTGTCTCTCTCCGTCTCTGTATCTTTCTGTCCCTCTCTGTCTCTCCTTGCCTCTCTCTCTCTTTCTCTGTCTCTCTCCGCCTCTCTCGGTCTCTCTCCGTCTCTCTCTCTGTCTCTCTCAGCCTCTCTCTGTCTCTCCCTGCCTCTCTCTGTCTCTCTTTGTCTCTCACTGCCTCACTCTGCCTCTCTCTGTCCCTCTCTGTCTGTCTCTGTCTCTCTCCATCTCACTCTGTCTCTCTTAGTCTCTCTTAGTCTCTCTCTGCCTCTCTCTGCCTCTATCTGTCCCTCACTGTCTGTCTCTGTCTCTCTCGGTCTCTCTATCTCACTCTGTCTCTCTCTGCCTCTCTCTGTCTCTCTCTGTCTCTCCCGGTCTCTGTCTCTGTCTCCCTGTCTCTCTCTACCTCTCTCTGTCTCTATCTACCTCTCTCCGTCCCTCTCTGTCTCTTTCTGTCTCACTCCGTCTCTGTCTCTTTCTGTCCCTCTCTGTCTCTCCTTGCCTCTCCCTGTCCCTCTCTGACTTTCTCTGTCTTTCTCGGTGTCTCTCTGTCACTCTCTGTCTCTCTCTATCTCTCGCTGTTTCTCTCTACTTGTCTCTGTCTCTCTCTGTCTCTTTCTGTCCCTCTCTGTCTCTCTCTGTCTCTTTCTGTCCCTCTCACTCTCTCCTTGCCACTCTCTGTCTCCCTCTGTCTCTCTCTGTCTCTCTCCACCTCTCTCCGTCTCTCTCTGCCTCTCTCTGTCTCTCTCCGTCTCTCTCTGTCTGTCTTGATCATTAGCTTTCTGCCGCTCTCCGTTCTCTCTGGCTCTCTTTGTTTCTCTATCTCTCTCTGTCTCTCTCTCCCTCTCTCCGTCTCTCTCTATCACCCTCTCTCTGTCCCTCTCTGTCTCACTCTATCTCTCGCTGTTTCTCTCTACTTCTCTCTGTCTCTCTCTCTCTCTCTTTCTGTCCCTCTCTGTCTCTCCTTGCCTCTCTGTCTCCCTCTGTCTCTCTCTGTCCCTCTCTGTCTCACTCTATCTCTCGCTGTTTCTCTCTACTTCTCTCTGTCTCTCTCTCTCTCTCTTTCTGTCCCTCTCTGTCTCTCCTTGCCTCTCTGTCTCCCTCTGTCTCTCTCTGTCTCTCTCTGCCTCTCTCCGTCTCTCTCTGTCTCTCTCTGTCTCTCTCTGTCTCTCCCGGTCTCTGTCTCTGTCTCCCTGTCTCTCTCTACCTCTCTCTGTCGCTATCTGCCTCTCTCTGTCCCTCTCTGTCTCTTTCTGTCTCTCTCCGTCTCTGTCTCTTTCTGTCCCTCTCTGTCTCTCCTTGCCTCTCCCTGTCCCTCTCTGACTTTCTCTGTCTTTCTCGGTGTCTCTCTGTCACTCTCTGTCTCTCTCCATCTCTCGCTGTTTCTCTCTACTTCTCTCTGTCTCTCTCTCTCTCTCTCTCTCTCTCTCTCTCTCTCTCTCTCTCTCTCTCTCTCTCTCTCTCTCTCTCTCTCTCTCTCTTTCTGTCGCTCTCTGTCTCTCCTTGCCTCTCTCTGTCTCCCTCTGTCTCTCTCTTTCTCTCTCCGCCTCTCTCCGTCTCTCTCCGTCTCTCTCTGTCTCTCTCTGTCTCCCTCTGTCTCTCTCCGCCTCTCTCCGTCTCTCTCCTTCTCTCTCTGTCTCTCTCCGTCTCTCTCTGTCTGTCTTGATCATTAGCTTTCTGCCGCTCTCCGTCTCTCTCTATCTGCCTCTCTCTGTCCCTCTCTGTCTCTCTCTATCTCTCGCTGTTTCTCTCTACTTCTCTCTGTCTCTCTCTCTCTTTCTGTCCCTCTCACTCTCTCCTTGCCTCTCTCTGTCCCTCTCTATCTCTCTCTATCTCTCGCTGTTTCTCTCTACTTTTCTCTGTCTCTCTCTGTCTCCTTGTGTCCCTCTCTATCTCTCCTTGCCTCTCTCTGTGTCTCTCTGTCTCTCTCTGCCTCTCTCTCCCTCTATCTGCCTCTCTCTGTCTCTCTCTACTTCTCTCTGTCTCTCTCTGTCTCTTTCTGTCCCTCTCTGCCTCTTTCTGTCCCTCTCTGTCTCCCCTTGTCTCTCTCTGTCTCCCTCTGTCTCTCTCTGTCTCTCTCCGCCTCTCTCCGTCTCCCTCTGTCTCTCTCAGTCTTTCTCCGTCTCTCTCTGTCTGTCTTGATCATTAGCTTTCTGCCGCTCTCCGTCTCTCTCTATCTGCCTCTCTCCGTCCCTCTCTACTTCTCTCTGTTTCTCTCTGTCTCTTTCTGTCCCTCTCTGCCTCTTTCTGTCCCTCTCTGTCTCTCCTTGCATCTCTCTGTCTCCCTCTGTCTCTCTCTGTCTCTCTCCGCCTCTCTCCGTCTCTCTCTGTCTCTCTCTGTCTCTCTCCGTCTCTCTCTGTCTGTCTTGACCATTAGCTTTCTGCCGCTCTCCGTTCTCTCTGGCTCTCTTTGTTTCTCTGTCTCTCTGTCACTCTCTGTCTCTCTCTCTCTGTCTCTCTCTGTCTCTCTCCGCCTCTCTCGGTCTCTCTCCGTCTCTCTCTCTGTCTCTCTCAGCCTCTCTCTGTCTCTCTCTGCCTCTCTCTGTCTCTCTTTGTCTCTCACTGCCTCACTCTGCCTCTCTCTGTCCCTCTCTGTCTGTCTCTGTCTCTCTCCATCTCACTCTGTCTCTCTTAGTCTCTCTTAGTCTCTCTCTGCCTCTCTCTGCCTCTCTCTGTCCCTCACTGTCTGTCACTGTCTCTCTCGGTCTCTCTATCTCACTCTGTCTCTCTCTGCCTCTCTCTGTCTCTCTCTGTCTCTCCCGGTCTCTGTCTCTGTCCCCCTGTCTCTCTCTACCTCTCTCTGTCTCTATCTGCCTCTCTCTGTCCCTCTCTGTCTCTTTCTGTCTCTCTCCGTCTCTGTCCCTTTCTGTCTCTCTCTGTCTCTCTCTGTCTCCCTCCGTCTCTCTCTGTCTCTCTCCGCCTCTCTCCGTCTCTCTCTGTCTCTCCCTGTCTCTCTCTGTCTCTCTCTGCCTCTCTCTGCCTCTCTCTGTCTCTCTCTGTGCCTCTCTGGCTCTTTTATTTCTCTATCGAGTTCTTCCTCTCTCCGTTTCTCTCTGTCTCGTTCTGTCTCTCTCTCCACCTCTCTCTGGCCTTCTCTGACTTTCTCTGTCTTTCTCGGTGTCTCTCTGTCACTCTCTGTCTCCCTCTCTCTCTCGCTGTTTCTCTCCATTTCTCTCTAACTCTCTCTGTCTCTTTCTGTCCCTCTCTGTCTCTCCTTGCCTCTCTCTGTCTCCCTCTGTCTCTCTTTGTCTCTCACCGCCTCTCTCCGTCTCTCTCCTTCTCTCTCTGTCTCTCTCCGTCTCTCTCTGTCTGTCTTGATCATTAGCTTTCTGCCGCTCTCCGTCTCTCTCTATCTGCCTCTCTCTGTCCCTCTCTGACTTTCTCTGTCTTTCTCGGTGTCTCTCTGTCACTCTCTGTCTCTCTCTATCTCTCGCTGTTTCTCTCTACTTTTCTCTGTCTCCTTGTGTCCATCTCTATGTCTCCTTGCCTCTCTCTGTGTTTCTCTGTCTCTCTCTGCCTCTCTCTCCCTCTATCTGCCTCTCTCTGTCTCTCTCTACTTCTCTCTGTCTCTCTCTGTCTCTTTCTGTCCCTCTCTGCCTCTTTCTGTCCCTCTCTGTCTCCCCTTGTCTCTCTCTGTCTCCCTCTGTCTCTCTCTGTCTCTCTCCGCCTCTCTCTGTCTCTCTCTGTCTTTCTCCGTCTCTCTCTGTCTGTCTTGATCATTAGCTTTCTGCCGCTCTCCGTCTCTCTCTATCTGCCTCTCTCTGTCCCTCTCTACTTCTCTCTGTCTCTCTCTGTCTCTTTCTGTCCCTCTCTGCCTCTTTCTGTCCCTCTCTGTCTCTCCTTGCCTCTCTCTGTCTCCCTCTGTCTCTCTCTGTCTCTCTCCGCCTCTCTCCGTCTCTCTCTGTCTCTCTCTGTCTCTCTCCGTCTCTCTCTGTCTGTCTTGATCATTAGCTTTCTGCCGCTCTCCGTTCTCTCTGGCTCTCTTTGTTTCTCTGTCTCTCTCTGTCACTCTCTGTCTCTCTCTCTCTGTCTCTGTCTCTCTCTGTCTCTCTCCGCCTCTCTCGGTCTCTCTCCGTCTCTCTCTCTGTCTGTCTCCTTCTCTCTCTATCTGCCTCTCTCTGTCCCTCTATGTCTCTTTCTGTCTCTCTCCGTCTCTGTCTCTTTCTGTCCCTCTCTGTCTCTCCTTGCCTCTCTCTGTCTGTCTCTGTCTCTCTCCGCCTCTCTCGGTCTCTCTCCGTCTCTCTCTCTGTCTCTCTCCGTCTCTCTCTGTCTCTCTCTGGCTCTCTCCGTCTCTCTCTGTCTCTCTCCGTCTCTGTCTCTTTCTGTCTCTCTCCGTCTCTGTCCCTCTCTGTCTCTCCTTGCCTCTCTCTGTCTCTCTCTGTCTGTCCCTGCCTCTCTCTAACTCTCTGTCTCTCTCTGTCTCTATCTGTCTCTCTCTGTCTCCCTCTGTCTCTCTCTGTCTCTCTCTGTCTCTCTCTCCCTCTCGCCGTCTCTCTCTATCTGCCTCTCTCTGTCCCTCTCTGTCTCTCTCTATCTCTCCCTGTTTCTCTCTACTTCTCTCTGTCTCTCTCTGTTTCTCCCGGTCTCTGTCTCTACCCTCCTGTCTCTCTCTCCCTCTCTCCGTCTCTCTCTATCTGTCTCTCTCTCTATCTGTCTCTCTCTGTCTCTTTCTGTCTATCTCAGTCTCTCTCTGTCCCTCTCTGACTTTCACTGTCTTTCTCGGTGTCTCTCTGTCACTCTCTGTCTCTCCCTATCTCTCGCTGTTTCTCTCTACTTGTCTCTGTCTCTCTCTGTCTCTTTCTGTCCCTCTCTGTCTCTTTCTGTCCCTCTCTGTCTCTCTCTGTCTCTTCCTGTCCCTCTCTGTCTCTCCTTGCCTCTCTCTGTCTCTCTCTGTCTGTCCCTGCCTCTCTCTAACTCTCTGTCTCTCTCTGTCTCTCTCTGTCTCTCTCTGTCTCTCTCTCCCTCTCTCCGTCTCTCTCTATATGCCCCTCTCTGTCCCTCTCTATCTCTCTCTATCTCTCGCTGTTTCTCTCTACTTTTCTCTGTCTCTCTCTGTCTCTCTCTGTCTCTCTCTGCCTCTCTCTGTCTCTCTTTCTCTCTCTCTTTCTCTCTCTCTGCCTCTCTCTCCCTCTATCTGCCTCTCTCTGTCTCTCTCTGTCTCTTTATGTCCCTCTCTGCCTCTTTCTGTCCCTCTCTGTCTCCCCTTGCCTCTCTCTGTCTCCCTCTGTCTCTCTCTGTCTCTCTCCGCCTCTCTCCGTCTCTCTCTGTCTCTCTCTGTCTTTCTCCGTCTCTCTCTGTCTGTCTTGATCATGAGCTTTCTGCCGCTCTCCGTCTCTCTCTATCTGCCTCTCTCTGTCCCTCTCTACTTCTCTCTGTCTCTCTCTGTCTCTTTCTGTCCCTCTCTGCCTCTTTCTGTCCCTCTCTGTCTCTCCTTGCCTCTCTCTGTCTCCCTCTGTCTCTCTCTGTCTCTCTCTGTCTCTCTCTCCCTCTCGCCGTCTCTCTCTATCTGCCTCTCTCTGTCCCTCTCTGTCTCTCTCTATCTCTCTCTGTTTCTCTCTACTTCTCTCTGTCTCTCTCTGTCTCTCCCGGTCTCTGTCTCTACCCTCCTGTCTCTCTCTCCCTCTCTCCGTCTCTCTCTATCTGTCTCTCTCTCTATCTGTCTCTCTCTGTCTCTTTCTGTCTATCTCTGTCTCGCTCTGTCCCTCTCTGACTTTATCTGTCTTTCTCGGTGTCCCTCTGTCACTCTCTGTCTCTCTCTATCTCTCGCTGTTTCTCTTCACTTGTCTCTGTCTCTCTCTGTCTCATTCTGTCCCTCTCTGTCTCTCTCCGTCTCTCTCTGTCTCTCTCTCTGCCTCTCTCTAACTCTCTTCCTCTCTCTGTCCCTCTATGTCTCTTTCTGTCTCTCTCCGTCTCTGTCTCTTTCTGTCCCTCTCTGTCTCTCCTTGCCTCTCTCTCTCTTTCTCTGTCTCTCTCTGTCTCTCTCCGCCTCTCTCGGTCTCTCTCCGTCTCTCTCTCTCTGCCTCTCTTTGTCTCTCTTTGTCTCTCACTGCCTCACTCTGCCTCTCTCTGTCCCTCTCTGTCTGTCTCTGTCTCTCTCCATCTCACTCTGTCTCTCTTAGTCTCTCTTAGTCTCTCTCTGCCGCTCTCTGCCTCTATCTGTCCCTCACTGTCTGTCTCTGTCTCTCTCGGTCTCTCTATCTCACTCTGTCTCTCTCTGCCTCTCTCTGTCTCTCTCTGTCTCTCCCGGTCTCTGTCTCTGTCTCCCTGTCTCTCTCTACCTCTGACTGTCTCTATCTGCCTCTCTCCGTCCC
This sequence comes from Diachasmimorpha longicaudata, assembly GCF_034640455.1. Lineage (NCBI taxonomy): Eukaryota > Metazoa > Arthropoda > Insecta > Hymenoptera > Braconidae > Diachasmimorpha > Diachasmimorpha longicaudata. The sequence continues at coordinate 909,956 of NW_026973898.1, forward strand.
TCTCTGTCTCTTTCTGTCTCTCTCCGTCTCTGTCTCTTTCTGTCCCTCTCTGTCTCTCCTTGCCTCTCCCTGTCCCTCTCTGACTTTCTCTGTCTTTCTCGGTGTCTCTCTGTCACTCTCTGTCTCTCTCTATCTCTCGCTGTTTCTCTCTACTTGTCTCTGTCTCTCTCTGTCTCTTTCTGTCCCTCTCTATTTCTCTCTGTCTCTTTCTGTCCCTCTCTGTCTCTCCTTGCCTCTCTCTGTCTCCCTCTGTCTCTCTCTGTCTCTCTCCGCCTCTCTCCGTCTCTCGCTGTCTCTCTCTCCCTCTCTCCGTCTCTCTCTATCTGCCCCTCTCTGTCCCTCTCTATCTCTCTCTATCTCTCGCTGTTTCTCTCTACTTTTCTCTGTCTCTCTCTGTCTCCTTGTGTCCCTCTCTATCTCTCCTTGCCTCTCTCTGTGTCTCTCTGTCTCTCTCTGCCTCTCTCTCCCTCTATCTGTCTCTCTCTGTCTCTCTCTACTTCTCTCTGCCTCTCTCTGTCTCTCTCCGTCTCTCTCTGTCTGTCTTGATCATTAGCTTTCTGCCGCTCTCCGTTCTCTCTGGCTCTCTTTGTTTCTCTATCTCTCTCTGTCTCTCTCTCCCTCTCTCCGTCTCTCTCTATCACCCTCTCTCTGTCCCTCTCTGTCTCACTCTATCTCTCGCTGTTTCTCTCTACTTCTCTCTGTCTCTCTCTCTCTATCTTTCTGTCCCTCTCTGTCTCTTCTTGCCTCTCTGTCTCCCTCTGTCTCTCTCTGTCCCTCTCTGTCTCACTCTATCTCTCGCTGTTTCTCTCTACTTCTCTCTGTCTCTCTCTCTCTCTCTTTCTGTCCCTCTCTGTCTCTCCTTGCCTCTCTGTCTCCCTCTGTCTCTCTCTGTCTCTCTCTGTCTCTCTCCGCCTCTCTCCGTCTCTCTCTGTCTCTCTCTGTCTCTCTCTGTCTCTCCTTGCCACTCTCTGTCTCTCTCTGTCTCTCCCTGCCTCTCTCTCTCTCTTTCTCTCTCTCTTTCTCTCTCTCTTTCTTTCTCTGCCTCTTTCTGCCTCTATCTGCCTCTATCTGCCTCTCTCTGTCTCTCTCTGTCTCTCTCCGCCTCTCTCCGTCACTCTCTGTCTCTCTCTGTCTCTCTCCGTCTCTCTCTGTCTGTCTTGATCATTAGCTTTCTGCCGCTCTCCGTTCTCTCTGGCTCTCTTTGTTTCTCTGTCTCTCTCTGTCACTCTCTGTCTCTCTCTCTCTGTCTCTCTCCGCCTCTCTCTGTCTCTCTCCGTCTCTCTCTGTCTGTCTTGATCATTAGCTTTCTGCCGCTCTCCGTTCTCTCTGGCTCTCTTTGTTTCTCTATCACTTTCTTCCTCTCTCCGTTTCTCTCTGTCTCATTCTGTCTCTCTCTCCACCTCTCTCTGCCTCTCTCTGGCCTTCTCTGACTTTCCCTGTCTTTCTCGGTGTCTCTCTGTCACTCTCTGTCACCCTCTATCTCTCGCTGTTTCTCTCTATTTCTCTCTGTCTCTCTCTCTCTCTCTTTCTGCCTCTCTCTGTCTCCCTCTGTCTCTCTCTGTCTCTCTCCGTCTCTCTCTGTCTCTCTCGGTCTCCCTCTGTCTCTCTCTCCCTCTCTCCGTCTCTCTCTATCTGCCTCTCTCTGTCCCTCTCTGTCTCTCTCTATCTCTCGCTGTTTCTCTCTACTTCTCTCTGTCTCTCCTTGCCTCTCTCTGTCTCTCTCTGTCTCTCTCTGTCTCTCCCTGCCTCTCTCTCTCTCTTTCTCTCTCTCTTTCTCTCTCTCTTTCTCTCTCTCTTTCTCTCTCTCTGCCTCTTTCTGCCTCTATCTGCCTCTATCTGCCTCCCTCTGTCTCTCTCCGTCTCCCTCTGTCTCTCTCTGTCTCTCTCCGCCTCTCTCCGTCTCTCTCTGTCTCTCTCTGTCTTTCTCCGTCTCTCTCTGTCTGTCTTGATCATTAGCTTTCTGCCGCTCTCCGTCTCTCTCTATCTGCTTCTCTCTGTCCCTCTCTGTCTCTCTCTATCTCTCGCTGTTTCTCTCCACTTCTCTCTGTCTCTCTCTCTCTCTTTCTGTCCCTCTCTGTCTCTCCTTGCCTCTCTCTGTCTCTCTCTGTCTCTCTCTGTTTCTCCCCGCCTCTCTCTGTCTCTCCCTGCCTCTCTCTCTCTCTCTTTCTCTCTCTCTTTCTCTCTCTCTTTCTTTCTCTGCCTCTTTCTGCCTCTATCTGCCTCTATCTGCCTCTCTCTGTCTCTCTCTGTCTCTCTCCGCCTCTCTCCGTCTCTCTCTGTCTCTCTCTGTCTCTCTCCGTCTCTCTCTGTCTGTCTTGATCATTAGCTTTCTGCCGCTCTCCGTTCTCTCTGGCTCTCTTTGTTTCTCTATCACTTTCTTCCTCTCTCCGTTTCTCTCTGTCTCATTCTGTCTCTCTCTCCACCTCTCTCTGCCTCTCTCTGGCCTTCTCTGACTTTCTCTGTCTTTCTCGGTGTCTCTCTGTCACTCTCTGTCACCCTCTATCTCTCGCTGTTTCTCTCTATTTCTCTCTGTCTCTCTCTCTCTCTCTTTCTGTCCCTCTCTGTCTCTCCTTGCCTCTCTCTGTCTCCCTCTGTCTCTCTCTGTCTCTCTCCGTCTCTCTCTGTCTCTCTCGGTCTCCCTCTGTCTCTCTCTCCCTCTCTCCGGCTCTCTCTATCTGCCTCTCTCTGTCCCTCTCTATCTCTCTCTATCTCTCGCTGTTTCTCTCTACTTCTCTCTGTCTCGCTCTATCTCTTTCTGTCCTTCTCTGTCTCTCCTTGCCTCTCTCTGTCTCTGTCTGTCTCTCTCTGTCTCTCTCTGTCTCTCTCCGCCTCTCTCCGTCTCTCTTTGTCTCTCTCTGTCTCTCTCCATCTCTCTCTGTCTCTCTCTCTCTCTCTGTCTGTCTCCGTCTCTGTCTATCTCTCGCTGTTTCTCGCTACTTCTCTCTGTCTCTCTCTGTCTCTCTCTGTCTCTCTCCATCTCTCTCTGTCTCTCTCTCTCTCTGTCTGTCTCCGTCTCTGTCTATCTCTCGCTGTTTCTCTCTACTTCTCTCTGTCTCTCTCTCTCTCTTTCTGTCCCTCTCTTTCTCTCTCTATCTCTCGCTGTTTCTCTCCACTTGTCTCTGTCTCTCTCTGTCTCTTTCTGTCTCTCTCTGTCTCTCTCTGTCTCTTTCTGTCCCTCTCATTCTCTCCTTGCCACTCTCTGTCTCCCTCTGTCTCTCTCTGTCTCTCTCCGCCTCTCTCCGTCTCTCGCTGCCTCTCTCTGTCTCTCTCCGTCCCTCTCTGTCTGTCTTGATCATTAGCTTTCTGCCGCTCTCCGTTCTCTCTGTCTCTCTCTCTCTCTTTCTGTCCCTCTCTTTCTCTCTCTATCTCTCGCTGTTTCTCTCCACTTGTCTCTGTCTCTCTCTGTCTCTTTCTGTCTCTCTCTTTCTCTCTCCGCCTCTCTCTGTCTCTCTCTGCCTCTCTCTAACTCTCTGCCTCTCTCTGTCTCTCTCTGTGCCTCTCTGGCTCTTTTATTTCTCTATCGATTTCTTCCTCTCTCCGTTTCTCTCTGTCTCGTTCTGTCTCTCTCTCCACCTCTCTCTGGCCTTCTCTGACTTTCTCTGTCTTTCTCGGTGTCTCTCTGTCACTCTCTGTCTCCCTCTATCTCTCGCTGTTTCTCTCCATTTCTCTCTAACTCTCTCTGTCTCTTTCTGTTCCTCTCTTTCTCTCCTTGCCTCTCTCTGTCTCCCTCTGTCTCTCTTTGTCTCTCTCCGCCTCTCTCCGTCTCACTCCTTCTCTCTCTGTCTCTCTCCGTCTCTCTCTGTCTGTCTTGATCATTAGCTTTCTGCCGCTCTCCGTCTCTCTCTATCTGCCTCTCTCTGTCCCTCTCTGTCTCTCTCTATCTCTCGCTGTTTCTCTCTACTTGTCTCTGTCTCTCTCTGTCTCTTTCTGTCCCTCTCTGTCTCTCTCTGTCTCTTTCTGTCCCTCTCTGTCTCTCCTTGCCTCTCTCTGTCTCCCTCTGTCTCTCTCTGTCTCTCTCCGCCTCTCTCCGTCTCTCGCTGTCTCTCTCTCCCTCTCTCCGTCTCTCTCTATCTGCCCCTCTCTGTCCCTCTCTATCTCTCTCTATCTCTCGCTGTTTCTCTCTACTTTGCTCTGTCTCTCTCTGTCTCCTTGTGTCCCTCTCTATCTCTCCTTGCCTCTCTCTGTGTCTCTCTGTCTCTCTCTGCCTCTCTCTCCCTCTATCTGCCTCTCTCTGTCTCTCTCTACTTCTCTCTGTCTCTCTCTGTCTCTTTCTGTCCCTCTCTGCATCTTTCTGTCCCTCTCTGTCTCCCCTTGTCTCTCTCTGTCTCCCTCTGTCTCTCTCTCTCTCTCCGCCTCTCTCCGTCTCTCTCCGTCTCTCTCTCTGTCTGTCTCCTTCTCTCTCTATCTGCCTCTCTCTGTCCCTCTATGTCTCTTCCTGTCTCTCTCCGTCTCTGTCTCTTTCTGTCCCTCTCTGTCTCTCCTTGCCTCTCTCTGTCTGTCTCTGTCTCTCTCTGTCTCTCTCCGCCTCTCTCGGTCTCTCTCCGTCTCTCTCTCTGTCTCTCTCAGCCTCTCTCTGTCTCTCTCTGCCTCTCTCTGTCTCTCTTTGTCTCTCACTGCCTCACTCTGCCTCTCTCTGTCCCTCTCTGTCTGTCTCTGTCTCTCTCCATCTCACTCTGTCTCTCTTAGTCTCTCTTAGTCTCTCTCTGCCTCTCTCTGCCTCTCTCTGTCCCTCACTGTCTGTCACTGTCTCTCTCGGTCTCTCTATCTCACTCTGTCTCTCTCTGCCTCTCTCTGTCTCTCTCTGTCTCTCCCGGTCTCTGTCTCTGTCTCCCTGTCTCTCTCTACCTCTCTCTGTCTCTTTCTGTCTCTCTCCGTCTCTGTCCCTTTCTGTCTCTCTCTGTCTCTCTCTGTCTCCCTCTGTCTCTCTCTGTCTCTCTCCGCCTCTCTCCGTCTCTCTCTGTCTCTCTCTGTCTCTCTCTGTCTCTCTCTGCCTCTCTCTAACTCTCTGCCTCTCTCTGCCTCTCTCTGTCTCTCTCTGTGCCTCTCTGGCTCTTTTATTTCTCTATCGATTTCTTTCTCTCTCCGTTTCTCTCTGTCTCGTTCTGTCTCTCTCTCCACCTCTCTCTGGCCTTCTCTGACTTTCTCTGTCTTTCTCGGTGTCTCTCTGTCACTCTCTGTCTCCCTCTCTCTCTCGCTGTTTCTCTCCATTTCTCTCTAACTCTCTCTGTCTCTTTCTGTCCCTCTCTGTCTCTCCTTGCCTCTCTCTGTCTCCCTCTGTCTCTCTCTGTCTCTCTCCGCCTCTCTCCGTCTCTCTCTCTCTCTCTGTCTTTCTCCGTCTCTCTCTTTCTGTCTTGATCATTAGCTTTCTGCCGCTCTCCGTCTCTCTCTATCTGCTTCTCTCTGTCCCTCTCTGTCTCTCTCTATCTCTCGCTGTTTCTCTGTACTTCTCTCTGTCTCTCTCTCTCTCTTTCTGTCCCTCTCTGTCTCTCCTTGCCTCTCTCTGTCTCTCTCTGTCTCTCCCTGCCTCTCTCTCTCTCTCTTTCTCTCTCTCTTTCTCTCTCTCTTTCTCTCTCTCTTTCTCTCTCTCTGCCTCTTTCTGCCTCTATCTGCCTCTATCTGCCTCCCTCTGTCTCCCTCCGTCTCCCTCTGTCTCTCTCTGTCTCTCTCCGCCTCTCTCCGTCTCTCTCTGTCTCTCTCTGTCTTTCTCCGTCTCTGTCTGTCTGTCTTGATCATTAGCTTTCTGCCGCTCTCCGTCTCTCTCTATCTGCTTCTCTCTGTCCCTCTCTGTCTCTCTCTATCTCTCGCTGTTTCTCTCTACTTCTCTCTGTCTCTCTCTCTCTCTCTTTCTGTCCCTCTCTGTCTCTCCTTGCCTCTCTCTGTCTCTCTCTGTCTCTCCCTGCCTCTCTCTCTCTCTTTCTCTCTCTCTTTCTCTCTCTCTTTCTTTCTCTGCCTCTTTCTGCCTCTATCTGCCTCTATCTGCCTCTCTCTGTCTCTCTCTGTCTCTCTCCGCCTCTCTCCGTCTCTCTCTGTCTCTCTCTGTCTCTCTCCGTCTCTCTCTGTCTGTCTTGATCATTAGCTTTCTGCCGCTCTCCGTTCTCTCTGGCTCTCTTTGTTTCTCTGTCTCTCTCTGTCACTCTCTGTCTCTCTCTCTCTGTCTCTGTCTCTCTCTGTCTCTCTCCGCCTCTCTCGGTCTCTCTCCGTCTCTGTCTCTGTCTGTCTCCTTCTCTCTCTATCTGCCTCTCTCTGTCCCTCTATGTCTCTTTCTGTCTCTCTCCGTCTCTGTCTCTTTCTGTCCCTCTCTGTCTCTCCTTGCCTCTCTCTCTCTGTCTCTGTCTCTCTCTGTCTCTCTCCGCCTCTCTCGGTCTCTCTCCGTCTCTCTCTCTGTCTCTCTCAGCCTCTCTCTGTCTCTCTCTGCCTCTCTCTGTGTCTCTTTGTCTCTCTCTGTCCCTCTCTGTCTCTCTCTGTCTCTTTCTGTCCCTCTCTGTCTCTCCTTGCCTCTCTCTGTCTCCCTCTGTCTCTCTCTGTCTCTCTCCGCCTCTCTCCGTCTCTCGCTGTCTCTCTCTCCCTCTCTCCGTCTCTCTCTATCTGCCCCTCTCTGTCCCTCTCTATCTCTCTCTATCTCTCGCTGTTTCTCTCTACTTTGCTCTGTCTCTCTCTGTCTCCTTGTGTCCCTCTCTATCTCTCCTTGCCTCTCTCTGTGTCTCTCTGTCTCTCTCTGCCTCTCTCTCCCTCTATCTGCCTCTCTCTGTCTCTCTCTACTTCTCTCTGTCTCTCTCTGTCTCTTTCTGTCCCTCTCTGCATCTTTCTGTCCCTCTCTGTCTCCCCTTGTCTCTCTCTGTCTCCCTCTGTCTCTCTCTGTCTCTCTCCGCCTCTCTCCGTCTCTCTCCGGCTCTCTCTGTCCCTCTCTGTCTCTCTCTGTCTCTCTCTGCCTCTCTCTGCCTCTCTGCCTCTCCCTGTCCCTCTCTGACTTTCTCTGTATTTCTCGGTGTCTCTCTTTCACTCTGTGTCTCCCTCTATCTCTCGCTGTTTCTCTCTATTTCACTCTGTCTCTCTCTCTTTCTGCCCCTCTCTGTCTCTCTCTGTCTCCCTCCGTCTCTCTCTCTCTGTCTCTCTCTGTCTCTCTCTGTCTCTCTCTGTCTCTCTTTGTCTCTCTCTGCCTCTCTCTGTCCCGCTCTGTCTGTCTCTATCTCTCTCTGTCTCTCCCTGTCCCTCTCTGACTTTCTCTGTCTTTCTCGGTGTCTCTCTGTCACGCCCTCTCTCCCTCTACCTCTCGCTGTTTCTCTCTGCTTCTCTCTGTCTCTCTCTGGCTCTGGTTGTTTCTCCATCTCTCTCTCCCTTTCTCCGTTCGTCTCTTGCTCTCTTTGTGTCTGTATCTCTCTCTGTCTGTCTCTGTCTCTCCTTGCCTCTCCCTGTCCCTCTCTGACTTGCTCTGTCTTTCTCGGTGTCTCTCTGTCACTCTCTGTCTCTCTCTATCTCTCGCTGTTTCTCTCTACTTGTCTCTGTCTCACTCTGTCTCTTTCTGTCCCTCTCTGTCTCTCCTTGCCTCTCTGTCTCTGTCTCTCTATGTCTCTCTCCGTCTCTGTCTCTTTCTGTCCCTCTCTGTCTCTCCTTGCCTCTCCCTGTCCCTCTCTGACTTTCTCTGTCCTGCTCGGTGTCTCTCTGTCATTCTCTGTCTCTCTCCATCTCTCGCCCTTTCTCTCTACTTCTCTCTGTCTCTCTCTCTCTTTCTGTCGCTCTCTGTCTCTCCTTGTCTCTCTCTGTCTCCCTCTGTCTCTCTCTTTCTCTCTCTTTCTCTCTCCGCCTCACTCCGTCTCTCTCTGTCTCTCTCTGTCTCTCTCTGTCTCTCTCTGCCTCTCTCTAACTCTCTGCCTCTCTCTGCCTCTCTCTGTCTCTCTCTGTGCCTCTCTGACTTTCTCTGTCTTTCTCGGTGTCTCTCTGTCACTCTCTGTCACCCTCTATCTCTCGCTGTTTCTCTCTATTTCTCTCTGTCTCTCTCTCTCTCTCTTTCTGTCCCTCTCTGTCTCTCCTTGCCTCTCTCTGTCTCGCTCTGTCTCTCTCTGTCTCTCTCCGTCTCTCTCTGTCTCTCTCTCTCTCTCTCTTTCTGTCCCTCTCTGTCTCTCTCTATCTCTCGCTGTTTCTCTCTACTTGTCTCTGTCTCTCTCTGTCTCTTTCTGTCTCTCTCTGTCTCTCTCTGTCTCTTTCTGTCCCTCTCACTCTCTCCTTGCCACTCTCTGTCTCCCTCTGTCTCTCTCTGTCTCTCTCCGCCTCTCTCCGTCTCTCTCTGCCTCTCTCTGTCTCTCTCCGTCCCTCTCTTTCTGTCTTGATCATTAGCTTTCTGCCGCTCTCCGTTCTCTCTGTCTCCCTCTGTCTCTCTCTGTCTCTCTCTGTCTCTCTCAGCCTCTCTCCGTCTCTCTCTGTCTCTCTCTGTCTCTCCCTGCCTCTCTCTGTCTCTCTTTCTCTCTCTCTTTCTCTCTCTCTGCCTCGTTCTGTCTCTATCTGCCTCTCTCTGTCTCTCGCTACTTCTCTCTGTCCCTCTCTGTCTCTCTCTGTCTCTCTCCGTCTCTCTCTGTCTCTCTCCGTCTCTCTCTGTCTGTCTTGATCATTAGCTTTCTGCCGCTCTCCGTTCTCTCTGGCTCTCTTTGTTTCTCTATCACTTTCTTCCTCTCTCCGTTTCGCTCTGTCTCGTTCTGTCTCTCTCTCCACCTCTCTCTGCCTCTCTCTGGCCTCTGACTTTCTCTGTCTTTCTCGGTGTCTCTCTGTCACTCTCTGTCTCCCTCTAACTCTCGCTGATTCTCTCTATTTCTCTCTCTCTCTTTCTGTCCCTCTCTGTCTCTCCTTGCCTCTCTCTATCTCCCTCTGTCTCTCTCTGCCTCTCTCTGCCTCTCTCTGTCACTCTCTGTGCCTCACTGGCTCTCTTTATTTCTCTATCACTTTCTTCCTCTCTCCGTTTCTCTCTTTCTCGTTCTGTCTCTCTCTCCACCTCTCTGTGCCTCTCGCTGGCCTTCTCTGACTTTCTCTGCCTTTCTCGGTGTCTCTCTGTCATTCTCTGTCTCTCTGTGTCCCTCTCTGTCTCTCCTTGCCTCTCTCTGTCTCCCTCTGTCTCCCTCTGTCTCTCTCTGTCTCTCTCCACCTCTCTCTGCCTCTCTTTGGCCTTCTCTGACTTTCTCTGTCTTTCTCGGTGTCTCTCTGTCACTCGCTGTCTCCCTCTATCTTTCGCTGTTTCTCTCTATTTCTCTCCAACTATCTCTGTCTCTTTCTGTCCCTCTCTGTCTCTCCTTGCCTCTCTCTGTCTCTCTCTGTCTCTCTCTGCCTCTCTCTAACTCTCTGCCTCTCTCTGGCTCTCTTTATTTCTCTATCACTTTCTTCCTCTCTCCGTGTCTCTCTGTCTCGTTCTATCTCTCTCTCCACCTCTCTCTGCCTCTCGCTGGCCTTCTCTGACTTTCTCTGTCTTTCTCGGTGTCTCTCTGTCACTCTGTGTCTCCCTCTATCTCTCGCTGTTTCTCTCTATTTCACTCTGTCTCTCTCTCTTTCTGCCCCTCTCTGTCTCTCTCTGTCTCCCTCCGTCTCTCTCTCTCTCTGTCTCTCTTTGTCTCTCTCTGCCTCTCTCTGTCCCGCTCTGTCTGTCTCTATCTCTCTCTGTCTCTCCCTGTCCCTCTCTGACTTTCTCTGTCTTTCTCGGTGTCTCTCTGTCACGCCCTCTCTCCCTCTACCTCTCGCTGTTTCTCTCTGCTTCTCTCTGTCTCTCTCTGGCTCTGGTTGTTTCTCCATCTCTCTCTCCCTTTCTCCGTTCGTCTCTTGCTCTCTTTGTGTCTGTATCTCTCTCTGTCTGTCTCTGTCTCTCCTTGCCTCTCCCTGTCCCTCTCTGACTTGCTGTGTCTTTCTCGGTGTCTCTCTGTCACTCTCTGTCTCTCTCTATCTCTCGCTGATTCTCTCTACTTGTCTCTGTCTCACTCTGTCTCTTTCTGTCCCTCTCTGTCTCTCCTTGCCTCTCTGTCTCTGTCTCTCTCTGTCTCTCTGCGTCTCTGTCTCTTTCTGTCCCTCTCTGTCTCTCCTTGCCTCTCCATGTCCCTCTCTGACTGTCTCTGTCTTTCTCGGTGTCTCTCTGTCACTCTCTGTCTCTCTCCATCTCTCGCTCTTTCTCTCTACTTCTCTCTGTCTCTCTCTCTCTCTCTTTCTGTCGCTCTCTGTCTCTCCTTGTCTCTCTCTGTCTCCCTCTGTCTCTCTCTTTCTCTCTCCGCCTCACTCCGTCTCTCTCTGTCTCTCTCTGTCTCTCTCTGTCTCTCTCTCTCTCTTTCTGTCCCTCTCTGTCTCTCTCCGTCTCTTTCTGTCTCTCTCTGTCTCTCTCTGTCTCTTTCTGTCCCTCTCACTCTCTCCTTGCCACTCTCTGTCTCCCTCTGTCTCTCTCTGTCTCTCTCCGCCTCTCTCCGTCTCTCTCTGTCTCTCTCTGTCTCTCTCTGTCTCTCCCGGTCTTTGTCTCTGTCTCCCTGTCTCTCTCTACCTCTCTCTGTCGCTATCTGCCTCTCTCTGTCCCTCTCTGTCTCTTTCTGTCTCTCTCCGTCTCTGTCTCTTTCTGTCCCTCTCTGTCTCTCCTTGCCGCTCCCTGTCCCTCTCTGACTTTCTCTGTCTTTCTCGGTGTCTCTCTGTCACTCTCTGTCTCTCTCCATCTCTCGCTGTTTCTCTCTACTTCTCTCTGTCTCTCTCTCTCTCTTTCTGTCGCTCTCTGTCTCTCCTTGCCTCTCTCTGTCTCCCTCTGTCTCTCTCTTTCTCTCTCCGCCTCTCTCCGTCTCTCTCTGTCTCTCTCTGTCTCTCTCTGTGCCTCTCTGGCTCTTTTATTTCTCTATCGATTTCTTCCTCTCTCCGTTTCTCTCTGTCTCGTTCTGTCTCTCTCTCCACCTCTCTCTGGCCTTCTCTGACTTTCTCTGTCTTTCTCGGTGTCTCTATGTCACTCTCTGTCTCCCTCTATCTCTCGCTGTTTCTCTCCATTTCTCTCTAACTCTCTCTGTCTCTTTCTGTTCCTCTCTGTCTCTCCTTGCCGCTCTCTGTCTCCCTCTGTCTCTCTTTGTCTCTCACCGCCTCTCTCCGTCTCTCTCCTTCTCTCTCTGTCTCTCTCCGTCTCTCTCTGTCTGTCTTGATCATTAGCTTTCTGCCGCTCTCCGTCTCTCTCTATCTGCCTCTCTCTGTCCCTCTCTGACTTTCTCTGTCTTTCTCGGTGTCTCTCTGTCACTCTCTGTCTCTCTCTATCTCTCGCTGTTTCTCTCTACTTTTCTCTGTCTCCTTGTGTCCCTCTCTATCTCTCCTTGCCACTCTCTGTGTTTCTCTGTCTCTCTCTGCCTCTCTCTCCCTCTATCTGCCTCTCTCTGTCTCTCTCTACTTCTCTCTGTCTCTCTCTGTCTCTTTCTGTCCCTCTCTGCCTCTTTCTGTCCCTCTCTGTCTCCCCTTGTCTCTCTCTGTCTCCCTCTGTCTCTCTCTGTCTCTCTCCGCCTCTCTCCGTCTCTCTCTGTCTCTCTCTGTCTTTCTCCGTCTCTCTCTGTCTGTCTTGATCATTAGCTTTCTGCCGCTCTCCGTCTCTCTCTATCTGCCTCTCTCTGTCCCTCTCTACTTCTCTCTGTCTCTCTCTGTCTCTTTCTGTCCCTCTCTGCCTCTTTCTGTCCCTCTCTGTCTCTCCTTGCCTCTCTCTGTCTGTCTCTGTCTCTCTCTGTCTCTCTCCGCCTCTCTCGGTCTCTCTCCGGCTCTCTCTCTGTCTCTCTCAGCCTCTCTCTGTCTCTCTCTGCCTCTCTCTGTCTCTCTTTGTCTCTCACTGCCTCACTCTGCCTCTCTCTGTCCCTGTCTGTCTGTCTCTGTCTCTCTCCATCTCACTCTGTCTCTCTTAGTCTCTCTTAGTCTGTCTCTGCCTCTCTCTGTCTCTCTCTGTGCCTCTCTGGCTCTTTTATTTCTCTATCGATTTCTTCCTCTCTCCGTTTCTCTCTGTCTCGTTCTGTCTCTCTCTCCACCTCTCTCTGGCCTTCTCTGACTTTCTCTGTCTTTCTCGGTGTCTCTCTGTCACTCTCTGTCTCCCTCTCTCTCTCGCTGTTTCTCTCCATTTCTCTCTCTCTCTTTCTGTCCCTCTCTGTCTCTCCTTGCCTCTCTCTATCTCCCTCTGTCTCTCTCTGTCTCTCTCCGCCTCTCTCCGTCTCTCTCTGTCTCTCTCTGGCTCTCTCCGTCTCTCTCTGTCTCTCTCCGTCTCTGTCTGTTTCTGTCTCTCTCCGTCTCTGTCCCTCTCTGTCTCTCCTTGCCTCTCTCTGTCTCTCTCTGTCTGTCCCTGCCTCTCTCTAACTCTCTGTCTCTCTCTGTCTCTCTCTGTCTCTCTCTCCCTCTCTCCGTCTCTCTCTATATGCCCTTCTCTGTCCCTCTCTATCTCTCTCTATCTCTCGCTGTTTCTCTCTACTTTTCTCTGTCTCTCTCTGTCTCTCTCTGTCTCTCTCTGCCTCTCTCTGTCTCTCTTTCTCTCTCTCTTTCTCTCTCTCTGCCTCTCTCTCCCTCTATCTGCCTCTCTCTGTCTCTCTCTGTCTCTTTCTGTCCCTCTCTGCCACTTTCTGTCCCTCTCTGTCTCCCCTTGCCTCTCTCTGTCTCCCTCTGTCTCTCTCTGTCTCTCTCCGCCTCTCTCCGTCTCTCTCTGTCTCTCTCTGTCTTTCTCCGTCTCACTCTGTCTGTCTTGATCATGAGCTTTCTGCCGCTCTCCGTCTCTCTCTATCTGCCTCTCTCTGTCCCTCTCTACTTCTCTCTGTCTCTCTCTGTCTCTTTCTGTCCCTCTCTGCCTCTTTCTGTCCCTCTCTGTCTCTCCTTGCCTCTCTCTGTCTCCCTCTGTCTCTCTCTGTCTCTCTCTGTCTCTCTCTCCCTCTCGCCGTCTCTCTCTATCTGCCTCTCTCTGTCCCTCTCTGTCTCTCTCTATCTCTCCCTGTTTCTCTCTACTTCTCTCTGTCTCTCTCTGTCTCTCCCGGTCTCTGTCTCTACCCTCCTGTCTCTCTCTCCCTCTCTCCGTCTCTCTCTATCTGTCTCTCTCTCTATCTGTCTCTCTCTGTCTCTTTCTGTCTATCTCTGTCTCGCTCTGTCCCTCTCTGACTTTATCTGTCTTTCTCGGTGTCCCTCTGTCACTCTCTGTCTCTCTCTATCTCTCGCTGTTTCTCTTCACTTGTCTCTGTCTCTCTCTGTCTCTTTCTGTCCCTCTCTGTCTCTCTCCGTCTCTCTCTGTCTCTCTCTCTGCCTCTCTCCGCCTCTCTCCGTCTCTCTCTGTCTCTCTCTGTCTCTCTCCATCTCTCTCTGTCTCTCTCTCTCTCTGTCTGTCTCCGTCTCTGTCTATCTCTCGCTGTTTCTCGCTACTTCTCTCTGTCTCTCTCTGTCTCTCTCTGTCTCTCTCTGTCTCTCTCTGTCTCTCTCCATCTCTCTCTGTCTCTCTCTCTCTGTCTGTCTCCGTCTCTGTCTATCTCTCGCTGTTTCTCTCTACTTCTCTCTGTCTCTCTCTCTCTCTTTCTGTCCCTCTCTGTCTCTCTCCGTCTCTTTCTGTCTCTCTCTGTCTCTCTCTGTCTCTTTCTGTCCCTCTCACTCTCTCCTTGCCACTCTCTGTCTCCCTCTGTCTCTCTCTGTCTCTCTCCGCCTCTCTCCGTCTCTCTCTGTCTCTCTCTGTCTCTCTCTGTCTCTCCCGGTCTTTGTCTCTGTCTCCCTGTCTCTCTCTACCTCTCTCTGTCGCTATCTGCCTCTCTCTGTCCCTCTCTGTCTCTTTCTGTCTCTCTCCGTCTCTGTCTCTTTCTGTCCCTCTCTGTCTCTCCTTGCCGCTCCCTGTCCCTCTCTGACTTTCTCTGTCTTTCTCGGTGTCTCTCTGTCACTCTCTGTCTCTCTCCATCTCTCGCTGTTTCTCTCTACTTCTCTCTGTCTCTCTCTCTCTCTCTTTCTGTCGCTCTCTGTCTCTCCTTGCCTCTCTCTGTCTCCCTCTGTCTCTCTCTTTCTCTCTCCGCCTCTCTCCGTCTCTCTCTGTCTCTCTCTGTCTCTCTCTGTGCCTCTCTGGCTCTTTTATTTCTCTATCGATTTCTTCCTCTCTCCGTTTCTCTCTGTCTCGTTCTGTCTCTCTCTCCACCTCTCTCTGGCCTTCTCTGACTTTCTCTGTCTTTCTCGGTGTCTCTATGTCACTCTCTGTCTCCCTCTATCTCTCGCTGTTTCTCTCCATTTCTCTCTAACTCTCTCTGTCTCTTTCTGTTCCTCTCTGTCTCTCCTTGCCGCTCTCTGTCTCCCTCTGTCTCTCTTTGTCTCTCACCGCCTCTCTCCGTCTCTCTCCTTCTCTCTCTGTCTCTCTCCGTCTCTCTCTGTCTGTCTTGATCATTAGCTTTCTGCCGCTCTCCGTCTCTCTCTATCTGCCTCTCTCTGTCCCTCTCTGACTTTCTCTGTCTTTCTCGGTGTCTCTCTGTCACTCTCTGTCTCTCTCTATCTCTCGCTGTTTCTCTCTACTTTTCTCTGTCTCCTTGTGTCCCTCTCTATCTCTCCTTGCCTCTCTCTGTGTTTCTCTGTCTCTCTCTGCCTCTCTCTCCCTCTATCTGCCTCTCTCTGTCTCTCTCTACTTCTCTCTGTCTCTCTCTGTCTCTTTCTGTCCCTCTCTGCCTCTTTCTGTCCCTCTCTGTCTCCCCTTGTCTCTCTCTGTCTCCCTCTGTCTCTCTCTGTCTCTCTCCGCCTCTCTCCGTCTCTCTCTGTCTCTCTCTGTCTTTCTCCGTCTCTCTCTGTCTGTCTTGATCATTAGCTTTCTGCCGCTCTCCGTCTCTCTCTATCTGCCTCTCTCTGTCCCTCTCTACTTCTCTCTGTCTCTCTCTGTCTCTTTCTGTCCCTCTCTGCCTCTTTCTGTCCCTCTCTGTCTCTCCTTGCCTCTCTCTGTCTGTCTCTGTCTCTCTCTGTCTCTCTCCGCCTCTCTCGGTCTCTCTCCGTCTCTCTCTCTGTCTCTCTCAGCCTCTCTCTGTCTCTCTCTGCCTCTCTCTGTCTCTCTTTGTCTCTCACTGCCTCACTCTGCCTCTCTCTGTCCCTGTCTGTCTGTCTCTGTCTCTCTCCATCTCACTCTGTCTCTCTTAGTCTCTCTTAGTCTGTCTCTGCCTCTCTCTGTCTCTCTCTGTGCCTCTCTGGCTCTTTTATTTCTCTATCGATTTCTTCCTCTCTCCGTTTCTCTCTGTCTCGTTCTGTCTCTCTCTCCACCTCTCTCTGGCCTTCTCTGACTTTCTCTGTCTTTCTCGGTGTCTCTCTGTCACTCTCTGTCTCCCTCTCTCTCTCGCTGTTTCTCTCCATTTCTCTCTCTCTCTTTCTGTCCCTCTCTGTCTCTCCTTGCCTCTCTCTATCTCCCTCTGTCTCTCTCTGTCTCTCTCCGCCTCTCTCCGTCTCTCTCTGTCTCTCTCTGGCTCTCTCCGTCTCTCTCTGTCTCTCTCCGTCTCTGTCTGTTTCTGTCTCTCTCCGTCTCTGTCCCTCTCTGTCTCTCCTTGCCTCTCTCTGTCTCTCTCTGTCTGTCCCTGCCTCTCTCTAACTCTCTGTCTCTCTCTGTCTCTCTCTGTCTCTCTCTGTCTCTCTCTCCCTCTCTCCGTCTCTCTCTATATGCCCTTCTCTGTCCCTCTCTATCTCTCTCTATCTCTCGCTGTTTCTCTCTACTTTTCTCTGTCTCTCTCTGTCTCTCTCTGTCTCTCTCTGCCTCTCTCTGTCTCTCTTTCTCTCTCTCTTTCTCTCTCTCTGCCTCTCTCTCCCTCTATCTGCCTCTCTCTGTCTCTCTCTGTCTCTTTCTGTCCCTCTCTGCCACTTTCTGTCCCTCTCTGTCTCCCCTTGCCTCTCTCTGTCTCCCTCTGTCTCTCTCTGTCTCTCTCCGCCTCTCTCCGTCTCTCTCTGTCTCTCTCTGTCTTTCTCCGTCTCACTCTGTCTGTCTTGATCATGAGCTTTCTGCCGCTCTCCGTCTCTCTCTATCTGCCTCTCTCTGTCCCTCTCTACTTCTCTCTGTCTCTCTCTGTCTCTTTCTGTCCCTCTCTGTCTCTCTCCGTCTCTCTCTGTCTCTCTCTCTGCCTCTCTCTAACTCTCTTCCTCTCTCTGTCCCTCTATGTCTCTTTCTGTCTCTCTCTGTCTCTGTCTCTTTCTGTCCCTCTCTGTCTCTCCTTGCCTCTCTCTCTCTTTCTCTGTCTCTCTCTGTCTCTCTCCGCCTCTCTCGGTCTCTCTCCGTCTCTCTCTCTCTGCCTCTCTTTGTCTCTCTTTGTCTCTCACTGCCTCACTCTGCCTCTCTCTGTCCCTCTCTGTCTGTCTCTGTCTCTCTCCATCTCACTCTGTCTCTCTTAGTCTCTCTTAGTCTCTCTCTGCCGCTCTCTGCCTCTATCTGTCCCTCACTGTCTGTCTCTGTCTCTCTCGGTCTCTCTATCTCACTCTGTCTCTCTCTGCCTCTCTCTGTCTCTCTCTGTCTCTCCCGGTCTCTGTCTCAGTCTCCCTGTCTCTCTCTACCTCTGTCTGTCTCTATCTGCCTCTCTCCGTCCCTCTCTGTCTCTTTCTGTCTCACTCCGTCTCTGTCTCTTTCTGTCCCTCTCTGTCTCTCCTTGCCTCTCCCTGTCCCTCTCTGACTTTCTCTGTCTTTCTCGGTGTCTCTCTGTCACTCTCTGTCTCTCTCTATCTCTCGCTGTTTCTCTCTACTTGTCTCTGTCTCTCTCTGTCTCTTTCTGTCCCTCTCTATCTCTCTCTGTCTCTTTCTGTCCCTCTCTGTCTCTCCTTGCCTCTCTCTGTCTCCCTCTGTCTCTCTCTGTCTCTCTCCGCCTCTCTCCGTCTCTCGCTGTCTCTCTCTCCCTCTCTCCGTCTCTCTCTATCTGCCCCTCTCTGTCCCTCTCTATCTCTCTCTATCTCTCGCTGTTTCTCTCTACTTTTCTCTATCTCTCTCTGTCTCCTTGTGTCCCTCTCTATCTCTCCTTGCCTCTCTCTGTGTCTCTCTGTCTCTCTCTGCCTCTCTCTCCCTCTATCTGCCTCTCTCTGTCTCTCTCTACTTCTCTCTGTCTCTCTCTGTCTCTTTCTGTCCCTCTCTGCCTCTTTCTGTCCCTCTCTGTCACTCCTTGCCACTCTCTGTCTCTCTCTGTCTCTCCCTGCCTCTCTCTCTCTTTCTCTCTCTCTTTCTCTCTCTCTTTCTTTCTCTGCCTCTTTCTGCCTCTATCTGCCTCTATCTGCCTCTCTCTGTCTCTCTCTGTCTCTCTCCGCCTCTCTCCGTCTCTCTCTGTCTCTCTCTGTCTCTCTCCGTCTCTCTCTGTCTGTCTTGATCATTAGCTTTCTGCCGCTCTCCGTTCTCTCTGGCTCTCTTTGTTTCTCTGTCTCTCTCTGTCACTCTCTGTCTCTCTCTCTCTGTCTCTGTCTCTTTCTGTCTCTCTCCGTCTCTGTATCTTTCTGTCCCTCTCTGTCTCTCCTTGCCTCTCTCTCTCTTTCTCTGTCTCTCTCCGCCTCTCTCGGTCTCTCTCCGTCTCTCTCTCTGTCTCTCTCAGCCTCTCTCTGTCTCTCCCTGCCTCTCTCTGTCTCTCTTTGTCTCTCACTGCCTCACTCTGCCTCTCTCTGTCCCTCTCTGTCTGTCTCTGTCTCTCTCCATCTCACTCTGTCTCTCTTAGTCTCTCTTAGTCTCTCTCTGCCTCTCTCTGCCTCTATCTGTCCCTCACTGTCTGTCTCTGTCTCTCTCGGTCTCTCTATCTCACTCTGTCTCTCTCTGCCTCTCTCTGTCTCTCTCTGTCTCTCCCGGTCTCTGTCTCTGTCTCCCTGTCTCTCTCTACCTCTCTCTGTCTCTATCTACCTCTCTCCGTCCCTCTCTGTCTCTTTCTGTCTCACTCCGTCTCTGTCTCTTTCTGTCCCTCTCTGTCTCTCCTTGCCTCTCCCTGTCCCTCTCTGACTTTCTCTGTCTTTCTCGGTGTCTCTCTGTCACTCTCTGTCTCTCTCTATCTCTCGCTGTTTCTCTCTACTTGTCTCTGTCTCTCTCTGTCTCTTTCTGTCCCTCTCTGTCTCTCTCTGTCTCTTTCTGTCCCTCTCACTCTCTCCTTGCCACTCTCTGTCTCCCTCTGTCTCTCTCTGTCTCTCTCCACCTCTCTCCGTCTCTCTCTGCCTCACTCTGTCTCTCTCCGTCTCTCTCTGTCTGTCTTGATCATTAGCTTTCTGCCGCTCTCCGTTCTCTCTGGCTCTCTTTGTTTCTCTATCTCTCTCTGTCTCTCTCTCCCTCTCTCCGTCTCTCTCTATCACCCTCTCTCTGTCCCTCTCTGTCTCACTCTATCTCTCGCTGTTTCTCTCTACTTCTCTCTGTCTCTCTCTCTCTCTCTTTCTGTCCCTCTCTGTCTCTCCTTGCCTCGCTGTCTCCCTCTGTCTCTCTCTGTCCCTCTCTGTCTCACTCTATCTCTCGCTGTTTCTCTCTACTTCTCTCTGTCTCTCTCTCTCTCTCTTTCTGTCCCTCTCTGTCTCTCCTTGCCTCTCTGTCTCCCTCTGTCTCTCTCTGTCTCTCTCTGCCTCTCTCCGTCTCTCTCTGTCCCTCTCTGACTTTCTCTGTCTTTCTCGGTGTCTCTCTGTCACTCTCTGTCTCTCTCTATCTCTCGCTGTTTCTCTCTACTTTTCTCTGTCTCCTTGTGTCCCTCTCTATCTCTCCTTGCCACTCTCTGTCTCCCTCTGTCTCTCTCTGTCTCTCTCCGCCTCTCTCCGTCTCTCGCTGCCTCTCTCTGTCTCTCTCCGTCCCTCTCTGTCTGTCTTGATCATTAGCTTTCTGCCGCTCTCCGTTCTCTCTGTCTCTCTCTCTCTCTTTCTGTCCCTCTCTTTCTCTCTCTATCTCTCGCTGTTTCTCTCCACTTGTCTCTGTCTCTCTCTGTCTCTTTCTGTCTCTCTCTTTCTCTCTCCGCCTCTCTCTGTCTCTCTCTGCCTCTCTCTAACTCTCTGCCTCTCTCTGTCTCTCTCTGTGCCTCTCTGGCTCTTTTATTTCTCTATCGATTTCTTCCTCTCTCCGTTTCTCTCTGTCTCGTTCTGTCTCTCTCTCCACCTCTCTCTGGCCTTCTCTGACTTTCTCTGTCTTTCTCGGTGTCTCTCTGTCACTCTCTGTCTCCCTCTATCTCTCGCTGTTTCTCTCCATTTCTCTCTAACTCTCTCTGTCTCTTTCTGTTCCTCTCTTTCTCTCCTTGCCTCTCTCTGTCTCCCTCTGTCTCTCTTTGTCTCTCTCCGCCTCTCTCCGTCTCACTCCTTCTCTCTCTGTCTCTCTCCGTCTCTCTCTGTCTGTCTTGATCATTAGCTTTCTGCCGCTCTCCGTCTCTCTCTATCTGCCTCTCTCTGTCCCTCTCTGTCTCTCTCTATCTCTCGCTGTTTCTCTCTACTTCTCTCTGTCTCTCTCTCTCTTTCTGTCCCTCTCACTCTCTCCTTGCCTCTCTCTGTCTCTCTCTGTCTCTTTCTGTCTATCTCTGTCTCTCTCTGTCCCTCTCTGACTTTCTCTGTCTTTCTCGGTGTCTCTCTGTCACTCTCTGTCTCTCTCTATCTCTCGCTGTTTCTCTCTACTTGTCTCTGTCTCTCTCTGTCTCTTTCTGTCCCTCTCTGTCTCTCTCTGTCTCTTTCTGTCCCTCTCTGTCTCTCCTTGCCTCTCTCTGTCTCCCTCTGTCTCTCTCTGTCTCTCTCCGCCTCTCTCCGTCTCTCGCTGTCTCTCTCTCCCTCTCTCCGTCTCTCTCTATCTGCCCCTCTCTGTCCCTCTCTATCTCTCTCTATCTCTCGCTGTTTCTCTCTACTTTGCTCTGTCTCTCTCTGTCTCCTTGTGTCCCTCTCTATCTCTCCTTGCCTCTCTCTGTGTCTCTCTGTCTCTCTCTGCCTCTCTCTCCCTCTATCTGCCTCTCTCTGTCTCTCTCTACTTCTCTCTGTCTCTCTCTGTCTCTTTCTGTCCCTCTCTGCATCTTTCTGTCCCTCTCTGTCTCCCCTTGTCTCTCTCTGTCTCCCTCTGTCTCTCTCTCTCTCTCTCCGCCTCTCTCCGTCTCTCTCCGTCTCTCTCTCTGTCTGTCTCCTTCTCTCTCTATCTGCCTCTCTCTGTCCCTCTATGTCTCTTCCTGTCTCTCTCCGTCTCTGTCTCTTTCTGTCCCTCTCTGTCTCTCCTTGCCTCTCTCTGTCTGTCTCTGTCTCTCTCTGTCTCTCTCCGCCTCTCTCGGTCTCTCTCCGTCTCTCTCTCTGTCTCTCTCAGCCTCTCTCTGTCTCTCTCTGCCTCTCTCTGTCTCTCTTTGTCTCTCACTGCCTCACTCTGCCTCTCTCTGTCCCTCTCTGTCTGTCTCTGTCTCTCTCCATCTCACTCTGTCTCTCTTAGTCTCTCTTAGTCTCTCTCTGCCTCTCTCTGCCTCTCTCTGTCCCTCACTGTCTGTCACTGTCTCTCTCGGTCTCTCTATCTCACTCTGTCTCTCTCTGCCTCTCTCTGTCTCTCTCTGTCTCTCCCGGTCTCTGTCTCTGTCTCCCTGTCTCTCTCTACCTCTCTCTGTCTCTTTCTGTCTCTCTCCGTCTCTGTCCCTTTCTGTCTCTCTCTGTCTCTCTCTGTCTCCCTCTGTCTCTCTCTGTCTCTCTCCGCCTCTCTCTGTCTCTCTCTGTCTCTCTCTGTCTCTCTCTGCCTCTCTCTAACTCTCTGCCTCTCTCTGCCTCTCTCTGTCTCTCTCTGTGCCTCTCTGGCTCTTTTATTTCTCTATCGATTTCTTTCTCTCTCCGTTTCTCTCTGTCTCGTTCTGTCTCTCTCTCCACCTCTCTCTGGCCTTCTCTGACTTTCTCTGTCTTTCTCGGTGTCTCTCTGTCACTCTCTGTCTCCCTCTCTCTCTCGCTGTTTCTCTCCATTTCTCTCTAACTCTCTCTGTCTCTTTCTGTCCCTCTCTGTCTCTCCTTGCCTCTCTCTGTCTCCCTCTGTCTCTCTCTGTCTCTCTCCGCCTCTCTCCGTCTCTCTCTCTCTCTCTGTCTTTCTCCGTCTCTCTCTTTCTGTCTTGATCATTAGCTTTCTGCCGCTCTCCGTCTCTCTCTATCTGCTTCTCTCTGTCCCTCTCTGTCTCTCTCTATCTCTCGCTGTTTCTCTGTACTTCTCTCTGTCTCTCTCTCTCTCTTTCTGTCCCTCTCTGTCTCTCCTTGCCTCTCTCTGTCTCTCTCTGTCTCTCCCTGCCTCTCTCTCTCTCTCTTTCTCTCTCTCTTTCTCTCTCTCTTTCTCTCTCTCTTTCTCTCTCTCTGCCTCTTTCTGCCTCTATCTGCCTCTATCTGCCTCCCTCTGTCTCCCTCCGTCTCCCTCTGTCTCTCTCTGTCTCTCTCCGCCTCTCTCCGTCTCTCTCTGTCTCTCTCTGTCTTTCTCCGTCTCTGTCTGTCTGTCTTGATCATTAGCTTTCTGCCGCTCTCCGTCTCTCTCTATCTGCTTCTCTCTGTCCCTCTCTGTCTCTCTCTATCTCTCGCTGTTTCTCTCTACTTCTCTCTGTCTCTCTCTCTCTCTTTCTGTCCCTCTCTGTCTCTCCTTGCCTCTCTCTGTCTCTCTCTGTCTCTCCCTGCCTCTCTCTCTCTCTTTCTCTCTCTCTTTCTCTCTCTCTTTCTTTCTCTGCCTCTTTCTGCCTCTATCTGCCTCTATCTGCCTCTCTCTGTCTCTCTCTGTCTCTCTCCGCCTCTCTCCGTCTCTCTCTGTCTCTCTCTGTCTCTCTCCGTCTCTCTCTGTCTGTCTTGATCATTAGCTTTCTGCCGCTCTCCGTTCTCTCTGGCTCTCTTTGTTTCTCTGTCTCTCTCTGTCACTCTCTGTCTCTCTCTCTCTGTCTCTGTCTCTCTCTGTCTCTCTCCGCCTCTCTCGGTCTCTCTCCGTCTCTGTCTCTGTCTGTCTCCTTCTCTCTCTATCTGCCTCTCTCTGTCCCTCTATGTCTCTTTCTGTCTCTCTCCGTCTCTGTCTCTTTCTGTCCCTCTCTGTCTCTCCTTGCCTCTCTCTCTCTGTCTCTGTCTCTCTCTGTCTCTCTCCGCCTCTCTCGGTCTCTCTCCGTCTCTCTCTCTGTCTCTCTCAGCCTCTCTCTGTCTCTCTCTGCCTCTCTCTGTGTCTCTTTGTCTCTCTCTGTCCCTCTCTGTCTCTCTCTGTCTCTTTCTGTCCCTCTCTGTCTCTCCTTGCCTCTCTCTGTCTCCCTCTGTCTCTCTCTGTCTCTCTCCGCCTCTCTCCGTCTCTCGCTGTCTCTCTCTCCCTCTCTCCGTCTCTCTCTATCTGCCCCTCTCTGTCCCTCTCTATCTCTCTCTATCTCTCGCTGTTTCTCTCTACTTTGCTCTGTCTCTCTCTGTCTCCTTGTGTCCCTCTCTATCTCTCCTTGCCTCTCTCTGTGTCTCTCTGTCTCTCTCTGCCTCTCTCTCCCTCTATCTGCCTCTCTCTGTCTCTCTCTACTTCTCTCTGTCTCTCTCTGTCTCCTTGTGTCCCTCTCTATCTCTCCTTGCCTCTCTCTGTGTCTCTCTGTCTCTCTCTGCCTCTCTCTCCCTCTATCTGCCTCTCTCTGTCTCTCTCTACTTCTCTCTGTCTCTCTCTGTCCCTCTCTGTCTCTCTCTGTCTCTCTCTGCCTCTCTCTGCCTCTCTGCCTCTCCCTGTCCCTCTCTGACTTTCTCTGTATTTCTCGGTGTCTCTCTTTCACTCTGTGTCTCCCTCTATCTCTCGCTGTTTCTCTCTATTTCACTCTGTCTCTCTCTCTTTCTGCCCCTCTCTGTCTCTCTCTGTCTCCCTCCGTCTCTCTCTCTCTGTCTCTCTCTGTCTCTCTCTGTCTCTCTCTGTCTCTCTTTGTCTCTCTCTGCCTCTCTCTGTCCCGCTCTGTCTGTCTCTATCTCTCTCTGTCTCTCCCTGTCCCTCTCTGACTTTCTCTGTCTTTCTCGGTGTCTCTCTGTCACGCCCTCTCTCCCTCTACCTCTCGCTGTTTCTCTCTGCTTCTCTCTGTCTCTCTCTGGCTCTGGTTGTTTCTCCATCTCTCTCTCCCTTTCTCCGTTCGTCTCTTGCTCTCTTTGTGTCTGTATCTCTCTCTGTCTGTCTCTGTCTCTCCTTGCCTCTCCCTGTCCCTCTCTGACTTGCTCTGTCTTTCTCGGTGTCTCTCTGTCACTCTCTGTCTCTCTCTATCTCTCGCTGTTTCTCTCTACTTGTCTCTGTCTCACTCTGTCTCTTTCTGTCCCTCTCTGTCTCTCCTTGCCTCTCTGTCTCTGTCTCTCTATGTCTCTCTCCGTCTCTGTCTCTTTCTGTCCCTCTCTGTCTCTCCTTGCCTCTCCCTGTCCCTCTCTGACTTTCTCTGTCCTGCTCGGTGTCTCTCTGTCACTCTCTGTCTCTCTCCATCTCTCGCCCTTTCTCTCTACTTCTCTCTGTCTCTCTCTCTCTTTCTGTCGCTCTCTGTCTCTCCTTGTCTCTCTCTGTCTCCCTCTGTCTCTCTCTTTCTCTCTCTTTCTCTCTCCGCCTCACTCCGTCTCTCTCTGTCTCTCTCTGTCTCTCTCTGTCTCTCTCTGCCTCTCTCTAACTCTCTGCCTCTCTCTGCCTCTCTCTGTCTCTCTCTGTGCCTCTCTGACTTTCTCTGTCTTTCTCGGTGTCTCTCTGTCACTCTCTGTCACCCTCTATCTCTCGCTGTTTCTCTCTATTTCTCTCTGTCTCTCTCTCTCTCTCTTTCTGTCCCTCTCTGTCTCTCCTTGCCTCTCTCTGTCTCGCTCTGTCTCTCTCTGTCTCTCTCCGTCTCTCTCTGTCTCTCTCTCTCTCTCTCTTTCTGTCCCTCTCTGTCTCTCTCTATCTCTCGCTGTTTCTCTCTACTTGTCTCTGTCTCTCTCTGTCTCTCCCTGCCTCTCTCTGTCTAGCCTTTCTCTCTCTCTTTCTCTCTCTCTGCCTCGTTCTGTCTCTATCTGCCTCTCTCTGTCTCTCGCTACTTCTCTCTGTCCCTCTCTGTCTCTCTCTGTCTCTCTCCGTCTCTCTCTGTCTCTCTCCGTCTCTCTCTGTCTGTCTTGATCATTAGCTTTCTGCCGCTCTCCGTTCTCTCTGGCTCTCTTTGTTTCTCTATCACTTTCTTCCTCTCTCCGTTTCGCTCTGTCTCGTTCTGTCTCTCTCTCCACCTCTCTCTGCCTCTCTCTGGCCTCTGACTTTCTCTGTCTTTCTCGGTGTCTCTCTGTCACTCTCTGTCTCCCTCTAACTCTCGCTGATTCTCTCTATTTCTCTCTCTCTCTTTCTGTCCCTCTCTGTCTCTCCTTGCCTCTCTCTATCTCCCTCTGTCTCTCTCTGCCTCTCTCTGCCTCTCTCTGTCACTCTCTGTGCCTCACTGGCTCTCTTTATTTCTCTATCACTTTCTTCCTCTCTCCGTTTCTCTCTTTCTCGTTCTGTCTCTCTCTCCACCTCTCTGTGCCTCTCGCTGGCCTTCTCTGACTTTCTCTGCCTTTCTCGGTGTCTCTCTGTCATTCTCTGTCTCTCTGTGTCCCTCTCTGTCTCTCCTTGCCTCTCTCTGTCTCCCTCTGTCTCCCTCTGTCTCTCTCTGTCTCTCTCCACCTCTCTCTGCCTCTCTTTGGCCTTCTCTGACTTTCTCTGTCTTTCTCGGTGTCTCTCTGTCACTCGCTGTCTCCCTCTATCTTTCGCTGTTTCTCTCTATTTCTCTCCAACTATCTCTGTCTCTTTCTGTCCCTCTCTGTCTCTCCTTGCCTCTCTCTGTCTCTCTCTGTCTCTCTCTGCCTCTCTCTAACTCTCTGCCTCTCTCTGGCTCTCTTTATTTCTCTATCACTTTCTTCCTCTCTCCGTGTCTCTCTGTCTCGTTCTATCTCTCTCTCCACCTCTCTCTGCCTCTCGCTGGCCTTCTCTGACTTTCTCTGTCTTTCTCGGTGTCTCTCTGTCACTCTGTGTCTCCCTCTATCTCTCGCTGTTTCTCTCTATTTCACTCTGTCTCTCTCTCTTTCTGCCCCTCTCTGTCTCTCTCTGTCTCCCTCCGTCTCTCTCTCTCTCTGTCTCTCTTTGTCTCTCTCTGCCTCTCTCTGTCCCGCTCTGTCTGTCTCTATCTCTCTCTGTCTCTCCCTGTCCCTCTCTGACTTTCTCTGTCTTTCTCGGTGTCTCTCTGTCACGCCCTCTCTCCCTCTACCTCTCGCTGTTTCTCTCTGCTTCTCTCTGTCTCTCTCTGGCTCTGGTTGTTTCTCCATCTCTCTCTCCCTTTCTCCGTTCGTCTCTTGCTCTCTTTGTGTCTGTATCTCTCTCTGTCTGTCTCTGTCTCTCCTTGCCTCTCCCTGTCCCTCTCTGACTTGCTGTGTCTTTCTCGGTGTCTCTCTGTCACTCTCTGTCTCTCTCTATCTCTCGCTGATTCTCTCTACTTGTCTCTGTCTCACTCTGTCTCTTTCTGTCCCTCTCTGTCTCTCCTTGCCTCTCTGTCTCTGTCTCTCTCTGTCTCTCTGCGTCTCTGTCTCTTTCTGTCCCTCTCTGTCTCTCCTTGCCTCTCCATGTCCCTCTCTGACTGTCTCTGTCTTTCTCGGTGTCTCTCTGTCACTCTCTGTCTCTCTCCATCTCTCGCTCTTTCTCTCTACTTCTCTCTGTCTCTCTCTCTCTCTCTTTCTGTCGCTCTCTGTCTCTCCTTGTCTCTCTCTGTCTCCCTCTGTCTCTCTCTTTCTCTCTCCGCCTCACTCCGTCTCTCTCTGTCTCTCTCTGTCTCTCTCTGTCTCTCTCTGCCTCTACCTAACTCTCTGCCTCTCTCTGCCTCTCTCTGTCTCTCTCTGTGCCTCTCTGGCTCTTTTATTTCTCTATCGATTTCTTCCTCTCTCCGTTTCTCTCTGTCTCGTTCTGTCTCTCTCTCCACCTCTCTCTGGCCTTCTCTGACTTTCTCTGTCTTTCTCGGTGTCTCTCTGTCACTCTCTGTCTCCCTCTATCTCTCGCTGTTTCTCTCCATTTCTCTCTAACTCTCTCTGTCTCTTTCTGTTCCTCTCTGTCTCTCCTTGCCTCTCTCTGTCTCCCTCTGTCTCTCTTTGTCTCTCTCCGCCTCTCTCCGTCTCTCTCTTTCTCTCTCCGTCTCTCTCCGTCTCTCTCTATCTGCCTCTCTCTGTCCCCCTATGTCTCTCTCTGTCCCTCTCTGTCTCTCTCTATCTCTCGCTGTTTCTCTCTACTTCTCTCTGTCTCGCTCTATCTCTTTCTGTCCTTCTCTGTCTCTCCTTGCCTCTCTCTGTCTCTGTCTGTCTCTCTCTGTCTCTCTCTGTCTCTCTCCGCCTCTCTCCGTCTCTCTCTGTCTCTCTCTGTCTCTCTCCATCTCTCTCTGTCTCTCTCTCTCTCTGTCTGTCTCCGTCTCTGTCTATCTCTCGCTGTTTCTCGCTACTTCTCTCTGTCTCTCTCTGTCTCTCTCTGTCTCTCTCTGTCTCTCTCTGTCTCTCTCCATCTCTCTCTGTCTCTCTCTCTCTGTCTGTCTCCGTCTCTGTCTATCTCTCGCTGTTTCTCTCTACTTCTCTCTGTCTCTCTCTCTCTCTTTCTGTCCCTCTCTGTCTCTCTCCGTCTCTTTCTGTCTCTCTCTGTCTCTCTCTGTCTCTTTCTGTCCCTCTCACTCTCTCCTTGCCACTCTCTGTCTCCCTCTGTCTCTCTCTGTCTCTCTCCGCCTCTCTCCGTCTCTCTCTGTCTCTCTCTGTCTCTCTCTGTCTCTCCCGGTCTTTGTCTCTGTCTCCCTGTCTCTCTCTACCTCTCTCTGTCGCTATCTGCCTCTCTCTGTCCCTCTCTGTCTCTTTCTGTCTCTCTCCGTCTCTGTCTCTTTCTGTCCCTCTCTGTCTCTCCTTGCCGCTCCCTGTCCCTCTCTGACTTTCTCTGTCTTTCTCGGTGTCTCTCTGTCACTCTCTGTCTCTCTCCATCTCTCGCTGTTTCTCTCTACTTCTCTCTGTCTCTCTCTCTCTCTTTCTGTCGCTCTCTGTCTCTCCTTGCCTCTCTCTGTCTCCCTCTGTCTCTCTCTTTCTCTCTCCGCCTCTCTCCGTCTCTCTCTGTCTCTCTCTGTCTCTCTCTGTGCCTCTCTGGCTCTTTTATTTCTCTATCGATTTCTTCCTCTCTCCGTTTCTCTCTGTCTCGTTCTGTCTCTCTCTCCACCTCTCTCTGGCCTTCTCTGACTTTCTCTGTCTTTCTCGGTGTCTCTATGTCACTCTCTGTCTCCCTCTATCTCTCGCTGTTTCTCTCCATTTCTCTCTAACTCTCTCTGTCTCTTTCTGTTCCTCTCTGTCTCTCCTTGCCGCTCTCTGTCTCCCTCTGTCTCTCTTTGTCTCTCACCGCCTCTCTCCGTCTCTCTCCTTCTCTCTCTGTCTCTCTCCGTCTCTCTCTGTCTGTCTTGATCATTAGCTTTCTGCCGCTCTCCGTCTCTCTCTATCTGCCTCTCTCTGTCCCTCTCTGACTTTCTCTGTCTTTCTCGGTGTCTCTCTGTCACTCTCTGTCTCTCTCTATCTCTCGCTGTTTCTCTCTACTTTTCTCTGTCTCCTTGTGTCCCTCTCTATCTCTCCTTGCCTCTCTCTGTGTTTCTCTGTCTCTCTCTGCCTCTCTCTCCCTCTATCTGCCTCTCTCTGTCTCTCTCTACTTCTCTCTGTCTCTCTCTGTCTCTTTCTGTCCCTCTCTGCCTCTTTCTGTCCCTCTCTGTCTCCCCTTGTCTCTCTCTGTCTCCCTCTGTCTCTCTCTGTCTCTCTCCGCCTCTCTCCGTCTCTCTCTGTCTCTCTCTGTCTTTCTCCGTCTCTCTCTGTCTGTCTTGATCATTAGCTTTCTGCCGCTCTCCGTCTCTCTCTATCTGCCTCTCTCTGTCCCTCTCTACTTCTCTCTGTCTCTCTCTGTCTCTTTCTGTCCCTCTCTGCCTCTTTCTGTCCCTCTCTGTCTCTCCTTGCCTCTCTCTGTCTGTCTCTGTCTCTCTCTGTCTCTCTCCGCCTCTCTCGGTCTCTCTCCGTCTCTCTCTCTGTCTCTCTCAGCCTCTCTCTGTCTCTCTCTGCCTCTCTCTGTCTCTCTTTGTCTCTCACTGCCTCACTCTGCCTCTCTCTGTCCCTGTCTGTCTGTCTCTGTCTCTCTCCATCTCACTCTGTCTCTCTTAGTCTCTCTTAGTCTATCTCTGCCTCTCTCTGTCTCTCTCTGTGCCTCTCTGGCTCTTTTATTTCTCTATCGATTTCTTCCTCTCTCCGTTTCTCTCTGTCTCGTTCTGTCTCTCTCTCCACCTCTCTCTGGCCTTCTCTGACTTTCTCTGTCTTTCTCGGTGTCTCTCTGTCACTCTCTGTCTCCCTCTCTCTCTCGCTGTTTCTCTCCATTTCTCTCTCTCTCTTTCTGTCCCTCTCTGTCTCTCCTTGCCTCTCTCTATCTCCCTCTGTCTCTCTCTGTCTCTCTCCGCCTCTCTCCGTCTCTCTCTGTCTCTCTCTGGCTCTCTCCGTCTCTCTCTGTCTCTCTCCGTCTCTGTCTGTTTCTGTCTCTCTCCGTCTCTGTCCCTCTCTGTCTCTCCTTGCCTCTCTCTGTCTCTCTCTGTCTGTCCCTGCCTCTCTCTAACTCTCTGTCTCTCTCTGTCTCTCTCTGTCTCTCTCTGTCTCTCTCTGTCTCTCTCTCCCTCTCTCCGTCTCTCTCTATATGCCCTTCTCTGTCCCTCTCTATCTCTCTCTATCTCTCGCTGTTTCTCTCTACTTTTCTCTGTCTCTCTCTGTCTCTCTCTGTCTCTCTCTGCCTCTCTCTGTCTCTCTTTCTCTCTCTCTTTCTCTCTCTCTGCCTCTCTCTCCCTCTATCTGCCTCTCTCTGTCTCTCTCTGTCTCTTTCTGTCCCTCTCTGCCACTTTCTGTCCCTCTCTGTCTCCCCTTGCCTCTCTCTGTCTCCCTCTGTCTCTCTCTGTCTCTCTCCGCCTCTCTCCGTCTCTCTCTGTCTCTCTCTGTCTTTCTCCGTCTCACTCTGTCTGTCTTGATCATGAGCTTTCTGCCGCTCTCCGTCTCTCTCTATCTGCCTCTCTCTGTCCCTCTCTACTTCTCTCTGTCTCTCTCTGTCTCTTTCTGTCCCTCTCTGCCTCTTTCTGTCCCTCTCTGTCTCTCCTTGCCTCTCTCTGTCTCCCTCTGTCTCTCTCTGTCTCTCTCTGTCTCTCTCTCCCTCTCGCCGTCTCTCTCTATCTGCCTCTCTCTGTCCCTCTCTGTCTCTCTCTATCTCTCCCTGTTTCTCTCTACTTCTCTCTGTCTCTCTCTGTCTCTCCCGGTCTCTGTCTCTACCCTCCTGTCTCTCTCTCCCTCTCTCCGTCTCTCTCTATCTGTCTCTCTCTCTATCTGTCTCTCTCTGTCTCTTTCTGTCTATCTCTGTCTCGCTCTGTCCCTCTCTGACTTTATCTGTCTTTCTCGGTGTCCCTCTGTCACTCTCTGTCTCTCTCTATCTCTCGCTGTTTCTCTTCACTTGTCTCTGTCTCTCTCTGTCTCTTTCTGTCCCTCTCTGTCTCTCTCCGTCTCTCTCTGTCTCTCTCTCTGCCTCTCTCCGCCTCTCTCCGTCTCTCTCTGTCTCTCTCTGTCTCTCTCCATCTCTCTCTGTCTCTCTCTCTCTCTGTCTGTCTCCGTCTCTGTCTATCTCTCGCTGTTTCTCGCTACTTCTCTCTGTCTCTCTCTGTCTCTCTCTGTCTCTCTCTGTCTCTCTCTGTCTCTCTCCATCTCTCTCTGTCTCTCTCTCTCTGTCTGTCTCCGTCTCTGTCTATCTCTCGCTGTTTCTCTCTACTTCTCTCTGTCTCTCTCTCTCTCTTTCTGTCCCTCTCTGTCTCTCTCCGTCTCTTTCTGTCTCTCTCTGTCTCTCTCTGTCTCTTTCTGTCCCTCTCACTCTCTCCTTGCCACTCTCTGTCTCCCTCTGTCTCTCTCTGTCTCTCTCCGCCTCTCTCCGTCTCTCTCTGTCTCTCTCTGTCTCTCTCTGTCTCTCCCGGTCTTTGTCTCTGTCTCCCTGTCTCTCTCTACCTCTCTCTGTCGCTATCTGCCTCTCTCTGTCCCTCTCTGTCTCTTTCTGTCTCTCTCCGTCTCTGTCTCTTTCTGTCCCTCTCTGTCTCTCCTTGCCGCTCCCTGTCCCTCTCTGACTTTCTCTGTCTTTCTCGGTGTCTCTCTGTCACTCTCTGTCTCTCTCCATCTCTCGCTGTTTCTCTCTACTTCTCTCTGTCTCTCTCTCTCTCTTTCTGTCGCTCTCTGTCTCTCCTTGCCTCTCTCTGTCTCCCTCTGTCTCTCTCTTTCTCTCTCCGCCTCTCTCCGTCTCTCTCTGTCTCTCTCTGTCTCTCTCTGTGCCTCTCTGGCTCTTTTATTTCTCTATCGATTTCTTCCTCTCTCCGTTTCTCTCTGTCTCGTTCTGTCTCTCTCTCCACCTCTCTCTGGCCTTCTCTGACTTTCTCTGTCTTTCTCGGTGTCTCTATGTCACTCTCTGTCTCCCTCTATCTCTCGCTGTTTCTCTCCATTTCTCTCTAACTCTCTCTGTCTCTTTCTGTTCCTCTCTGTCTCTCCTTGCCGCTCTCTGTCTCCCTCTGTCTCTCTTTGTCTCTCACCGCCTCTCTCCGTCTCTCTCCTTCTCTCTCTGTCTCTCTCCGTCTCTCTCTGTCTGTCTTGATCATTAGCTTTCTGCCGCTCTCCGTCTCTCTCTATCTGCCTCTCTCTGTCCCTCTCTGACTTTCTCTGTCTTTCTCGGTGTCTCTCTGTCACTCTCTGTCTCTCTCTATCTCTCGCTGTTTCTCTCTACTTTTCTCTGTCTCCTTGTGTCCCTCTCTATCTCTCCTTGCCTCTCTCTGTGTTTCTCTGTCTCTCTCTGCCTCTCTCTCCCTCTATCTGCCTCTCTCTGTCTCTCTCTACTTCTCTCTGTCTCTCTCTGTCTCTTTCTGTCCCTCTCTGCCTCTTTCTGTCCCTCTCTGTCTCCCCTTGTCTCTCTCTGTCTCCCTCTGTCTCTCTCTGTCTCTCTCCGCCTCTCTCCGTCTCTCTCTGTCTCTCTCTGTCTTTCTCCGTCTCTCTCTGTCTGTCTTGATCATTAGCTTTCTGCCGCTCTCCGTCTCTCTCTATCTGCCTCTCTCTGTCCCTCTCTACTTCTCTCTGTCTCTCTCTGTCTCTTTCTGTCCCTCTCTGCCTCTTTCTGTCCCTCTCTGTCTCTCCTTGCCTCTCTCTGTCTGTCTCTGTCTCTCTCTGTCTCTCTCCGCCTCTCTCGGTCTCTCTCCGTCTCTCTCTCTGTCTCTCTCAGCCTCTCTCTGTCTCTCTCTGCCTCTCTCTGTCTCTCTTTGTCTCTCACTGCCTCACTCTGCCTCTCTCTGTCCCTGTCTGTCTGTCTCTGTCTCTCTCCATCTCACTCTGTCTCTCTTAGTCTCTCTTAGTCTGTCTCTGCCTCTCTCTGTCTCTCTCTGTGCCTCTCTGGCTCTTTTATTTCTCTATCGATTTCTTCCTCTCTCCGTTTCTCTCTGTCTCGTTCTGTCTCTCTCTCCACCTCTCTCTGGCCTTCTCTGACTTTCTCTGTCTTTCTCGGTGTCTCTCTGTCACTCTCTGTCTCCCTCTCTCTCTCGCTGTTTCTCTCCATTTCTCTCTCTCTCTTTCTGTCCCTCTCTGTCTCTCCTTGCCTCTCTCTATCTCCCTCTGTCTCTCTCTGTCTCTCTCCGCCTCTCTCCGTCTCTCTCTGTCTCTCTCTGGCTCTCTCCGTCTCTCTCTGTCTCTCTCCGTCTCTGTCTGTTTCTGTCTCTCTCCGTCTCTGTCCCTCTCTGTCTCTCCTTGCCTCTCTCTGTCTCTCTCTGTCTGTCCCTGCCTCTCTCTAACTCTCTGTCTCTCTCTGTCTCTCTCTGTCTCTCTCTGTCTCTCTCTGTCTCTCTCTCCCTCTCTCCGTCTCTCTCTATATGCCCTTCTCTGTCCCTCTCTATCTCTCTCTATCTCTCGCTGTTTCTCTCTACTTTTCTCTGTCTCTCTCTGTCTCTCTCTGTCTCTCTCTGCCTCTCTCTGTCTCTCTTTCTCTCTCTCTTTCTCTCTCTCTGCCTCTCTCTCCCTCTATCTGCCTCTCTCTGTCTCTCTCTGTCTCTTTCTGTCCCTCTCTGCCACTTTCTGTCCCTCTCTGTCTCCCCTTGCCTCTCTCTGTCTCCCTCTGTCTCTCTCTGTCTCTCTCCGCCTCTCTCCGTCTCTCTCTGTCTCTCTCTGTCTTTCTCCGTCTCACTCTGTCTGTCTTGATCATGAGCTTTCTGCCGCTCTCCGTCTCTCTCTATCTGCCTCTCTCTGTCCCTCTCTACTTCTCTCTGTCTCTCTCTGTCTCTTTCTGTCCCTCTCTGCCTCTTTCTGTCCCTCTCTGTCTCTCCTTGCCTCTCTCTGTCTCCCTCTGTCTCTCTCTGTCTCTCTCTGTCTCTCTCTCCCTCTCGCCGTCTCTCTCTATCTGCCTCTCTCTGTCCCTCTCTGTCTCTCTCTATCTCTCCCTGTTTCTCTCTACTTCTCTCTGTCTCTCTCTGTCTCTCCCGGTCTCTGTCTCTACCCTCCTGTCTCTCTCTCCCTCTCTCCGTCTCTCTCTATCTGTCTCTCTCTCTATCTGTCTCTCTCTGTCTCTTTCTGTCTATCTCTGTCTCGCTCTGTCCCTCTCTGACTTTATCTGTCTTTCTCGGTGTCCCTCTGTCACTCTCTGTCTCTCTCTATCTCTCGCTGTTTCTCTTCACTTGTCTCTGTCTCTCTCTGTCTCTTTCTGTCCCTCTCTGTCTCTCTCCGTCTCTCTCTGTCTCTCTCTCTGCCTCTCTCTAACTCTCTTCCTCTCTCTGTCCCTCTATGTCTCTTTCTGTCTCTCTCTGTCTCTGTCTCTTTCTGTCCCTCTCTGTCTCTCCTTGCCTCTCTCTCTCTTTCTCTGTCTCTCTCTGTCTCTCTCCGCCTCTCTCGGTCTCTCTCCGTCTCTCTCTCTCTGCCTCTCTTTGTCTCTCTTTGTCTCTCACTGCCTCACTCTGCCTCTCTCTGTCCCTCTCTGTCTGTCTCTGTCTCTCTCCATCTCACTCTGTCTCTCTTAGTCTCTCTTAGTCTCTCTCTGCCGCTCTCTGCCTCTATCTGTCCCTCACTGTCTGTCTCTGTCTCTCTCGGTCTCTCTATCTCACTCTGTCTCTCTCTGCCTCTCTCTGTCTCTCTCTGTCTCTCCCGGTCTCTGTCTCTGTCTCCCTGTCTCTCTCTACCTCTGTCTGTCTCTATCTGCCTCTCTCCGTCCCTCTCTGTCTCTTTCTGTCTCACTCCGTCTCTGTCTCTTTCTGTCCCTCTCTGTCTCTCCTTGCCTCTCCCTGTCCCTCTCTGACTTTCTCTGTCTTTCTCGGTGTCTCTCTGTCACTCTCTGTCTCTCTCTATCTCTCGCTGTTTCTCTCTACTTGTCTCTGTCTCTCTCTGTCTCTTTCTGTCCCTCTCTATCTCTCTCTGTCTCTTTCTGTCCCTCTCTGTCTCTCCTTGCCTCTCTCTGTCTCCCTCTGTCTCTCTCTGTCTCTCTCCGCCTCTCTCCGTCTCTCGCTGTCTCTCTCTCCCTCTCTCCGTCTCTCTCTATCTGCCCCTCTCTGTCCCTCTCTATCTCTCTCTATCTCTCGCTGTTTCTCTCTACTTTTCTCTATCTCTCTCTGTCTCCTTGTGTCCCTCTCTATCTCTCCTTGCCTCTCTCTGTGTCTCTCTGTCTCTCTCTGCCTCTCTCTCCCTCTATCTGCCTCTCTCTGTCTCTCTCTACTTCTCTCTGTCTCTCTCTGTCTCTTTCTGTCCCTCTCTGCCTCTTTCTGTCCCTCTCTGTCACTCCTTGCCACTCTCTGTCTCTCTCTGTCTCTCCCTGCCTCTCTCTCTCTTTCTCTCTCTCTTTCTCTCTCTCTTTCTTTCTCTGCCTCTTTCTGCCTCTATCTGCCTCTATCTGCCTCTCTCTGTCTCTCTCTGTCTCTCTCCGCCTCTCTCCGTCTCTCTCTGTCTCTCTCTGTCTCTCTCCGTCTCTCTCTGTCTGTCTTGATCATTAGCTTTCTGCCGCTCTCCGTTCTCTCTGGCTCTCTTTGTTTCTCTGTCTCTCTCTGTCACTCTCTGTCTCTCTCTCTCTGTCTCTGTCTCTTTCTGTCTCTCTCCGTCTCTGTATCTTTCTGTCCCTCTCTGTCTCTCCTTGCCTCTCTCTCTCTTTCTCTGTCTCTCTCCGCCTCTCTCGGTCTCTCTCCGTCTCTCTCTCTGTCTCTCTCAGCCTCTCTCTGTCTCTCCCTGCCTCTCTCTGTCTCTCTTTGTCTCTCACTGCCTCACTCTGCCTCTCTCTGTCCCTCTCTGTCTGTCTCTGTCTCTCTCCATCTCACTCTGTCTCTCTTAGTCTCTCTTAGTCTCTCTCTGCCTCTCTCTGCCTCTATCTGTCCCTCACTGTCTGTCTCTGTCTCTCTCGGTCTCTCTATCTCACTCTGTCTCTCTCTGCCTCTCTCTGTCTCTCTCTGTCTCTCCCGGTCTCTGTCTCTGTCTCCCTGTCTCTCTCTACCTCTCTCTGTCTCTATCTACCTCTCTCCGTCCCTCTCTGTCTCTTTCTGTCTCACTCCGTCTCTGTCTCTTTCTGTCCCTCTCTGTCTCTCCTTGCCTCTCCCTGTCCCTCTCTGACTTTCTCTGTCTTTCTCGGTGTCTCTCTGTCACTCTCTGTCTCTCTCTATCTCTCGCTGTTTCTCTCTACTTGTCTCTGTCTCTCTCTGTCTCTTTCTGTCCCTCTCTGTCTCTCTCTGTCTCTTTCTGTCCCTCTCACTCTCTCCTTGCCACTCTCTGTCTCCCTCTGTCTCTCTCTGTCTCTCTCCACCTCTCTCCGTCTCTCTCTGCCTCACTCTGTCTCTCTCCGTCTCTCTCTGTCTGTCTTGATCATTAGCTTTCTGCCGCTCTCCGTTCTCTCTGGCTCTCTTTGTTTCTCTATCTCTCTCTGTCTCTCTCTCCCTCTCTCCGTCTCTCTCTATCACCCTCTCTCTGTCCCTCTCTGTCTCACTCTATCTCTCGCTGTTTCTCTCTACTTCTCTCTGTCTCTCTCTCTCTCTCTCTTTCTGTCCCTCTCTGTCTCTCCTTGCCTCTCTGTCTCCCTCTGTCTCTCTCTGTCCCTCTCTGTCTCACTCTATCTCTCGCTGTTTCTCTCTACTTCTCTCTGTCTCTCTCTCTCTCTCTTTCTGTCCCTCTCTGTCTCTCCTTGCCTCTCTGTCTCCCTCTGTCTCTCTCTGTCTCTCTCTGCCTCTCTCCGTCTCTCTCTGTCTCTCTCTGTCTCTCTCTGTCTCTCCCGGTCTCTGTCTCTGTCTCCCTGTCTCTCTCTACCTCTCTCTGTCGCTATCTGCCTCTCTCTGTCCCTCTCTGTCTCTTTCTGTCTCTCTCCGTCTCTGTCTCTTTCTGTCCCTCTCTGTCTCTCCTTGCCTCTCCCTGTCCCTCTCTGACTTTCTCTGTCTTTCTCGGTGTCTCTCTGTCACTCTCTGTCTCTCTCCATCTCTCGCTGTTTCTCTCTACTTCTCTCTGTCTCTCTCTCTCTCTCTCTCTCTCTCTCTCTCTCTTTCTGTCGCTCTCTGTCTCTCCTTGCCTCTCTCTGTCTCCCTCTGTCTCTCTCTTTCTCTCTCCGCCTCTCTCCGTCTCTCTCCGTCTCTCTCTGTCTCTCTCTGTCTCCCTCTGTCTCTCTCCGCCTCTCTCTGTCTCTTTCTGTCTATCTCTGTCTCTCTCTGTCCCTCTCTGACTTTCTCTGTCTTTCTCGGTGTCTCTCTGTCTCTCCTTGCCTCTCTCTGTCTCCCTCTGTCTCTCTCTGTCTCTCTCCGCCTCTCTCCGTCTCTCGCTGTCTCTCTCTCCCTCTCTCCGTCTCTCTCTATCTGCCCCTCTCTGTCCCTCTCTATCTCTCTCTATCTCTCGCTGTTTCTCTCTACTTTTCTCTGTCTCTCTCTGTCTCCTTGTGTCCCTCTCTATCTCTCCTTGCCTCTCTCTGTGTCTCTCTGTCTCTCTCTGCCTCTCTCTCCCTCTATCTGCCTCTCTCTGTCTCTCTCTACTTCTCTCTGTCTCTCTCTGTCTCTTTCTGTCCCTCTCTGCCTCTTTCTGTCCCTCTCTGTCTCCCCTTGTCTCTCTCTGTCTCCCTCTGTCTCTCTCTGTCTCTCTCCGCCTCTCTCCGTCTCCCTCTGTCTCTCTCAGTCTTTCTCCGTCTCTCTCTGTCTGTCTTGATCATTAGCTTTCTGCCGCTCTCCGTCTCTCTCTATCTGCCTCTCTCCGTCCCTCTCTACTTCTCTCTGTTTCTCTCTGTCTCTTTCTGTCCCTCTCTGCCTCTTTCTGTCCCTCTCTGTCTCTCCTTGCATCTCTCTGTCTCCCTCTGTCTCTCTCTGTCTCTCTCCGCCTCTCTCCGTCTCTCTCTGTCTCTCTCTGTCTCTCTCCGTCTCTCTCTGTCTGTCTTGACCATTAGCTTTCTGCCGCTCTCCGTTCTCTCTGGCTCTCTTTGTTTCTCTGTCTCTCTCTGTCACTCTCTGTCTCTCTCTCTCTGTCTCTCTCTGTCTCTCTCCGCCTCTCTCGGTCTCTCTCCGTCTCTCTCTCTGTCTCTCTCAGCCTCTCTCTGTCTCTCTCTGCCTCTCTCTGTCTCTCTTTGTCTCTCACTGCCTCACTCTGCCTCTCTCTGTCCCTCTCTGTCTGTCTCTGTCTCTCTCCATCTCACTCTGTCTCTCTTAGTCTCTCTTAGTCTCTCTCTGCCTCTCTCTGCCTCTCTCTGTCCCTCACTGTCTGTCACTGTCTCTCTCGGTCTCTCTATCTCACTCTGTCTCTCTCTGCCTCTCTCTGTCTCTCTCTGTCTCTCCCGGTCTCTGTCTCTGTCCCCCTGTCTCTCTCTACCTCTCTCTGTCTCTATCTGCCTCTCTCTGTCCCTCTCTGTCTCTTTCTGTCTCTCTCCGTCTCTGTCCCTTTCTGTCTCTCTCTGTCTCTCTCTGTCTCCCTCCGTCTCTCTCTGTCTCTCTCCGCCTCTCTCCGTCTCTCTCTGTCTCTCCCTGTCTCTCTCTGTCTCTCTCTGCTTCTCTCTGCCTCTCTCTGTCTCTCTCTGTGCCTCTCTGGCTCTTTTATTTCTCTATCGAGTTCTTCCTCTCTCCGTTTCTCTCTGTCTCGTTCTGTCTCTCTCTCCACCTCTCTCTGGCCTTCTCTGACTTTCTCTGTCTTTCTCGGTGTCTCTCTGTCACTCTCTGTCTCCCTCTCTCTCTCGCTGTTTCTCTCCATTTCTCTCTAACTCTCTCTGTCTCTTTCTGTCCCTCTCTGTCTCTCCTTGCCTCTCTCTGTCTCCCTCTGTCTCTCTTTGTCTCTCACCGCCTCTCTCCGTCTCTCTCCTTCTCTCTCTGTCTCTCTCCGTCTCTCTCTGTCTGTCTCGATCATTAGCTTTCTGCCGCTCTCCGTCTCTCTCTATCTGCCTCTCTCTGTCCCTCTATGACTTTCTCTGTCTTTCTCGGTGTCTCTCTGTCACTCTCTGTCTCTTTCTATCTCTCGCTGTTTCTCTCTACTTTTCTCTGTCTCCTTGTGTCCATCTCTATGTCTCCTTGCCTCTCTCTGTGTTTCTCTGTCTCTCTCTGCCTCTCTCTCCCTCTATCTGCCTCTCTCTGTCTCTCTCTACTTCTCTCTGTCTCTCTCTGTCTCTTTCTGTCCCTCTCTGCCTCTTTCTGTCCCTCTCTGTCTCCCCTTGTCTCTCTCTGTCTCCCTCTGTCTCTCTCTGTCTCTCTCCGCCTCTCTCTGTCTCTCTCTGTCTTTCTCCGTCTCTCTCTGTCTGTCTTGATCATTAGCTTTCTGCCGCTCTCCGTCTCTCTCTATCTGCCTCTCTCTGTCCCTCTCTACTTCTCTCTGTCTCTCTCTGTCTCTTTCTGTCCCTCTCTGCCTCTTTCTGTCCCTCTCTGTCTCTCCTTGCCTCTCTCTGTCTCCCTCTGTCTCTCTCTGTCTCTCTCCGCCTCTCTCCGTCTCTCTCTGTCTCTCTCTGTCTCTCTCCGTCTCTCTCTGGCTCTCTTTGTTTCTCTGTCTCTCTCTGTCACTCTCTGTCTCTCTCTCTCTGTCTCTGTCTCTCTCTGTCTCTCTCCGCCTCTCTCGGTCTCTCTCCGTCTCTCTCTCTGTCTGTCTCCTTCTCTCTCTATCTGCCTCTCTCTGTCCCTCTATGTCTCTTTCTGTCTCTCTCCGTCTCTGTCTCTTTCTGTCCCTCTCTGTCTCTCCTTGCCTCTCTCTGTCTGTCTCTGTCTCTCTCCGCCTCTCTCGGTCTCTCTCCGTCTCTCTCTCTGTCTCTCTCAGCCTCTCTCTGTCTCTCTCTGCCTCTCTCTGTCTCTCTTTGTCTCTCACTGCCTCACTCTGCCTCTCTCTGTCCCTGTCTGTCTGTCTCTGTCTCTCTCCATCTCACTCTGTCTCTCTTAGTCTCTCTTAGTCTGTCTCTGCCTCTCTCTGCCTCTCTCTGTCCCTCACTGTCTGTCACTGTCTCTCTCGGTCTCTCTATCTCACTCTGTCTCTCTCTGCCTCTCTCTGTCTCTCTCTGTCTCTCCCGGTCTCTGTCTCTGTCTCCCTGTCTCTCTCTACCTCTCTCTGTCTCTATCTGCCTCTCTCTGTCCCTCTCTGTCTCTTTCTGTCTCTCTCCGTCTCTGTCTCTCTCTGTCTCTCTCTGTCTCCCTCTGTCTCTCTCTGTCTCCCTCCGCCTCTCTCCGTCTCTCTCTGTCTCTCTCTGTCTCTCTCTGTCTCTCTCTGCCTCTCTCTGCCTCTCTCTGTCTCTCTCTGTGCCTCTCTGGCTCTTTTATTTCTCTATCGATTTCTTCCTCTCTCCGTTTCTCTCTGTCTCGTTCTGTCTCTCTCTCCACCTCTCTCTGGCCTTCTCTGACTTTCTCTGTCTTTCTCGGTGTCTCTCTGTCACTCTCTGTCTCCCTCTCTCTCTCGCTGTTTCTCTCCATTTCTCTCTCTCTCTTTCTGTCCCTCTCTGTCTCTCCTTGCCTCTCTCTATCTCCCTCTGTCTCTCTCTGTCTCTCTCCGCCTCTCTCCGTCTCTCTCTGTCTCTCTCTGGCTCTCTCCGTCTCTCTCTGTCTCTCTCCGTCTCTGTCTCTTTCTGTCTCTCTCCGTCTCTGTCCCTCTCTGTCTCTCCTTGCCTCTCTCTGTCTCTCTCTGTCTGTCCCTGCCTCTCTCTAACTCTCTGTCTCTCTCTGTCTCTATCTGTCTCTCTCTGTCTCCCTCTGTCTCTCTCTGTCTCTCTCTGTCTCTCTCTCCCTCTCGCCGTCTCTCTCTATCTGCCTCTCTCTGTCCCTCTCTGTCTCTCTCTATCTCTCCCTGTTTCTCTCTACTTCTCTCTGTCTCTCTCTGTTTCTCCCGGTCTCTGTCTCTACCCTCCTGTCTCTCTCTCCCTCTCTCCGTCACTCTCTATCTGTCTCTCTCTCTATCTGTCTCTCTCTGTCTCTTTCTGTCTATCTCAGTCTCTCTCTGTCCCTCTCTGACTTTCACTGTCTTTCTCGGTGTCTCTCTGTCACTCTCTGTCTCTCCCTATCTCTCGCTGTTTCTCTCTACTTGTCTCTGTCTCTCTCTGTCTCTTTCTGTCCCTCTCTGTCTCTTTCTGTCCCTCTCTGTCTCTCTCTGTCTCTTCCTGTCCCTCTCTGTCTCTCCTTGCCTCTCTCTGTCTCTCTCTATATGCCCCTCTCTGTCCCTCTCTATCTCTCTCTATCTCTCGCTGTTTCTCTCTACTTTTCTCTGTCTCTCTCTGTCTCTCTCTGTCTCTCTCTGCCTCTCTCTGTCTCTCTTTCTCTCTCTCTTTCTCTCTCTCTGCCTCTCTCTCCCTCTATCTGCCTCTCTCTGTCTCTCTCTGTCTCTTTCTG
This sequence comes from Diachasmimorpha longicaudata, assembly GCF_034640455.1. Lineage (NCBI taxonomy): Eukaryota > Metazoa > Arthropoda > Insecta > Hymenoptera > Braconidae > Diachasmimorpha > Diachasmimorpha longicaudata. The sequence goes on from NW_026973898.1 coordinate 949,606, forward strand.
TCCCTCTCTGCCTCTTTCTGTCCCTCTCTGTCTCCCCTTGCCTCTCTCTGTCTCCCTCTGTCTCTCTCTGTCTCTCTCCGCCTCTCTCCGTCTCTCTCTGTCTCTCTCTGTCTTTCTCCGTCTCTCTCTGTCTGTCTTGATCATGAGCTTTCTGCCGCTCTCCGTCTCTCTCTATCTGCCTCTCTCTGTCCCTCTCTACTTCTCTCTGTCTCTCTCTGTCTCTTTCTGTCCCTCTCTGCCTCTTTCTGTCCCTCTCTGTCTCTCCTTGCCTCTCTCTGTCTCCCTCTGTCTCTCTCTGTCTCTCTCTGTCTCTCTCTCCCTCTCGCCGTCTCTCTCTATCTGCCTCTCTCTGTCCCTCTCTGTCTCTCTCTATCTCTCTCTGTTTCTCTCTACTTCTCTCTGTCTCTCTCTGTCTCTCCCGGTCTCTGTCTCTACCCTCCTGTCTCTCTCTCCCTCTCTCCGTCTCTCTCTATCTGTCTCTCTCTCTATCTGTCTCTCTCTGTCTCTTTCTGTCTATCTCTGTCTCGCTCTGTCCCTCTCTGACTTTATCTGTCTTTCTCGGTGTCCCTCTGTCACTCTCTGTCTCTCTCTATCTCTCGCTGTTTCTCTTCACTTGTCTCTGTCTCTCTCTGTCTCATTCTGTCCCTCTCTGTCTCTCTCCGTCTCTCTCTGTCTCTCTCTCTGCCTCTCTCTAACTCTCTTCCTCTCTCTGTCCCTCTATGTCTCTTTCTGTCTCTCTCCGTCTCTGTCTCTTTCTGTCCCTCTCTGTCTCTCCTTGCCTCTCTCTCTCTTTCTCTGTCTCTCTCTGTCTCTCTCCGCCTCTCTCGGTCTCTCTCCGTCTCTCTCTCTCTGCCTCTCTTTGTCTCTCTTTGTCTCTCACTGCCTCACTCTGCCTCTCTCTGTCCCTCTCTGTCTGTCTCTGTCTCTCTCCATCTCACTCTGTCTCTCTTAGTCTCTCTTAGTCTCTCTCTGCCGCTCTCTGCCTCTATCTGTCCCTCACTGTCTGTCTCTGTCTCTCTCGGTCTCTCTATCTCACTCTGTCTCTCTCTGCCTCTCTCTGTCTCTCTCTGTCTCTCCCGGTCTCTGTCTCTGTCTCCCTGTCTCTCTCTACCTCTGACTGTCTCTATCTGCCTCTCTCCGTCCCTCTCTGTCTCTTTCTGTCTCACTCCGTCTCTGTCTCTTTCTGTCCCTCTCTGTCTCTCCTTGCCTCTCCGTGTCCCTCTCTGACTTTCTCTGTCTTTCTCGGTGTCTCTCTGTCACTCTCTGTCTCTCTCTATCTCTCGCTGTTTCTCTCTACTTGTCTCTGTCTCTCTCTGTCTCTTTCTGTCCCTCTCTATTTCTCTCTGTCTCTTTCTGTCCCTCTCTGTCTCTCCTTGCCTCTCTCTGTCTCCCTCTGTCTCTCTCTGTCTCTCTCCGTCTCTCGCTGTCTCTCTCTCCCTCTCTCCGTCTCTCTCTATCTGCCCCTCTCTGTCCCTCTCTATCTCTCTCTATCTCTCGCTGTTTCTCTCTACTTTTCTCTGTCTCTCTCTGTCTCCTTGTGTCCCTCTCTATCTCTCCTTGCCTCTCTCTGTGTCTCTCTGTCTCTCTCTGCCTCTCTCTCCCTCTATCTGTCTCTCTCTGTCTCTCTCTACTTCTCTCTGCCTCTCTCTGTCTCTCTCCGTCTCTCTCTGTCTGTCTTGATCATTAGCTTTCTGCCGCTCTCCGTTCTCTCTGGCTCTCTTTGTTTCTCTATCTCTCTCTGTCTCTCTCTCCCTCTCTCCGTCTCTCTCTATCACCCTCTCTCTGTCCCTCTCTGTCTCACTCTATCTCTCGCTGTTTCTCTCTACTTCTCTCTGTCTCTCTCTCTCTATCTTTCTGTCCCTCTCTGTCTCTCCTTGCCTCTCTGTCTCCCTCTGTCTCTCTCTGTCCCTCTCTGTCTCACTCTATCTCTCGCTGTTTCTCTCTACTTCTCTCTGTCTCTCTCTCTCTCTCTTTCTGTCCCTCTCTGTCTCTCCTTGCCTCTCTGTCTCCCTCTGTCTCTCTCTGTCTCTCTCTGTCTCTCTCCGCCTCTCTCCGTCTCTCTCTGTCTCTCTCTGTCTCTCTCTGTCTCTCCTTGCCACTCTCTGTCTCTCTCTGTCTCTCCCTGCCTCTCTCTCTCTCTTTCTCTCTCTCTTTCTCTCTCTCTTTCTTTCTCTGCCTCTTTCTGCCTCTATCTGCCTCTATCTGCCTCTCTCTGTCTCTCTCTGTCTCTCTCCGCCTCTCTCCGTCTCTCTCTGTCTCTCTCTGTCTCTCTCCGTCTCTCTCTGTCTGTCTTGATCATTAGCTTTCTGCCGCTCTCCGTTCTCTCTGGCTCTCTTTGTTTCTCTGTCTCTCTCTGTCACTCTCTGTCTCTCTCTCTCTGTCTCTCTCCGCCTCTCTCTGTCTCTCTCCGTCTCTCTCTGTCTGTCTTGATCATTAGCTTTCTGCCGCTCTCCGTTCTCTCTGGCTCTCTTTGTTTCTCTATCACTTTCTTCCTCTCTCCGTTTCTCTCTGTCTCATTCTGTCTCTCTCTCCACCTCTCTCTGCCTCTCTCTGGCCTTCTCTGACTTTCCCTGTCTTTCTCGGTGTCTCTCTGTCACTCTCTGTCACCCTCTATCTCTCGCTGTTTCTCTCTATTTCTCTCTGTCTCTCTCTCTCTCTCTTTCTGCCTCTCTCTGTCTCCCTCTGTCTCTCTCTGTCTCTCTCCGTCTCTCTCTGTCTCTCTCGGTCTCCCTCTGTCTCTCTCTCCCTCTCTCCGTCTCTCTCTATCTGCCTCTCTCTGTCCCTCTCTGTCTCTCTCTATCTCTCGCTGTTTCTCTCTACTTCTCTCTGTCTCTCCTTGCCTCTCTCTGTCTCTCTCTGTCTCTCTCTGTCTCTCCCTGCCTCTCTCTCTCTCTTTCTCTCTCTCTTTCTCTCTCTCTTTCTCTCTCTCTTTCTCTCTCTCTGCCTCTTTCTGCCTCTATCTGCCTCTATCTGCCTCCCTCTGTCTCTCTCCGTCTCCCTCTGTCTCTCTCTGTCTCTCTCCGCCTCTCTCCGTCTCTCTCTGTCTCTCTCTGTCTTTCTCCGTCTCTCTCTGTCTGTCTTGATCATTAGCTTTCTGCCGCTCTCCGTCTCTCTCTATCTGCTTCTCTCTGTCCCTCTCTGTCTCTCTCTATCTCTCGCTGTTTCTCTCCACTTCTCTCTGTCTCTCTCTCTCTCTTTCTGTCCCTCTCTGTCTCTCCTTGCCTCTCTCTGTCTCTCTCTGTCTCTCTCTGTTCCTCCCCGCCTCTCTCTGTCTCTCCCTGCCTCTCTCTCTCTCTCTTTCTCTCTCTCTTTCTCTCTCTCTTTCTTTCTCTGCCTCTTTCTGCCTCTATCTGCCTCTATCTGCCTCTCTCTGTCTCTCTCTGTCTCTCTCCGCCTCTCTCCGTCTCTCTCTGTCTCTCTCTGTCTCTCTCCGTCTCTCTCTGTCTGTCTTGATCATTAGCTTTCTGCCGCTCTCCGTTCTCTCTGTCTCTCTCTCTCTCTTTCTGTCCCTCTCTTTCTCTCTCTATCTCTCGCTGTTTCTCTCTACTTCTCTCTGTCTCTCTCTCTCTTTCTGTCCCTCTCACTCTCTCCTTGCCTCTCTCTGTCTCTCTCTGTCTCTTTCTGTCTATCTCTGTCTCTCTCTGTCCCTCTCTGACTTTCTCTGTCTTTCTCGGTGTCTCTCTGTCACTCTCTGTCTCCCTCTATCTCTCGCTGTTTCTCTCTATTTCACTCTGTCTCTCTCTCTTTCTGCCCCTCTCTGTCTCTCTCTGTCTCCCTCCGTCTCTCTCTCTCTGTCTCTCTCTGTCTCTCTTTGTCTCTCTCTGCCTCTCTCTGTCCCGCTCTGTCTGTCTCTATCTCTCTCTGTCTCTCCCTGTCCCTCTCTGACTTTCTCTGTCTTTCTCGGTGTCTCTCTGTCACGCCCTCTCTCCCTCTACCTCTCGCTGTTTCTCTCTGCTTCTCTCTGTCTCTCTCTGGCTCTGGTTGTTTCTCCATCTCTCTCTCCCTTTCTCCGTTCGTCTCTTGCTCTCTTTGTGTCTGTATCTCTCTCTGTCTGTCTCTGTCTCTCTCTATCTCTCGCTGTTTCTCTCTACTTGTCTCTGTCTCACTCTGTCTCTTTCTGTCCCTCTCTGTCTCTCCTTGCCTCTCTGTCTCTGTCTCTCTATGTCTCTCTCCGTCTCTGTCTCTTTCTGTCCCTCTCTGTCTCTCCTTGCCTCTCCCTGTCCCTCTCTGACTTTCTCTGTCCTGCTCGGTGTCTCTCTGTCACTCTCTGTCTCTCTCCATCTCTCGCCCTTTCTCTCTACTTCTCTCTGTCTCTCTCTCTCTTTCTGTCGCTCTCTGTCTCTCCTTGTCTCTCTCTGTCTCCCTCTGTCTCTCTCTTTCTCTCTCTTTCTCTCTCCGCCTCACTCCGTCTCTCTCTGTCTCTCTCTGTCTCTCTCTGTCTCTCTCTGCCTCTCTCTAACTCTCTGCCTCTCTCTGCCTCTCTCTGTCCCTCACTGTCTGTCACTGTCTCTCTCGGTCTCTCTATCTCACTCTGTCTCTCTCTGCCTCTCTCTGTCTCTCTCTGTCTCTCCCGGTCTCTGTCTCTGTCTCCCTGTCTCTCTCTACCTCTCTCTGTCTCTTTCTGTCTCTCTCCGTCTCTGTCCCTTTCTGTCTCTCTCTGTCTCTCTCTGTCTCCCTCTGTCTCTCTCTGTCTCTCTCCGCCTCTCTCCGTCTCTCTCTGTCTCTCTCTGTCTCTCTCTGTCTCTCTCTGCCTCTCTCTAACTCTCTGCCTCTCTCTGCCTCTCTCTGTCTCTCTCTGTGCCTCTCTGGCTCTTTTATTTCTCTATCGATTTCTTTCTCTCTCCGTTTCTCTCTGTCTCGTTCTGTCTCTCTCTCCACCTCTCTCTGGCCTTCTCTGACTTTCTCTGTCTTTCTCGGTGTCTCTCTGTCACTCTCTGTCTCCCTCTCTCTCTCGCTGTTTCTCTCCATTTCTCTCTAACTCTCTCTGTCTCTTTCTGTCCCTCTCTGTCTCTCCTTGCCTCTCTCTGTCTCCCTCTGTCTCTCTCTGTCTCTCTCCGCCTCTCTCCGTCTCTCTCTCTCTCTGTCTTTCTCCGTCTCTCTCTTTCTGTCTTGATCATTAGCTTTCTGCCGCTCTCCGTCTCTCTCTATCTGCTTCTCTCTGTCCCTCTCTGTCTCTCTCTATCTCTCGCTGTTTCTCTCTACTTCTCTCTGTCTCTCTCTCTCTCTCTTTCTGTCCCTCTCTGTCTCTCCTTGCCTCTCTCTGTCTCTCTCTGTCTCTCCCTGCCTCTCTCTCTCTCTTTCTCTCTCTCTTTCTCTCTCTCTTTCTTTCTCTGCCTCTTTCTGCCTCTATCTGCCTCTATCTGCCTCTCTCTGTCTCTCTCTGTCTCTCTCCGCCTCTCTCCGTCTCTCTCTGTCTCTCTCTGTCTCTCTCCGTCTCTCTCTGTCTGTCTTGATCATTAGCTTTCTGCCGCTCTCCGTTCTCTCTGGCTCTCTTTGTTTCTCTGTCTCTCTCTGTCACTCTCTGTCTCTCTCTCTCTGTCTCTGTCTCTCTCTGTCTCTCTCCGCCTCTCTCGGTCTCTCTCCGTCTCTGTCTCTGTGTGTCTCCTTCTCTCTCTATCTGCCTCTCTCTGTCCCTCTATGTCTCTTTCTGTCTCTCTCCGTCTCTGTCTCTTTCTGTCCCTCTCTGTCTCTCCTTGCCTCTCTCTCTCTGTCTCTGTCTCTCTCTGTCTCTCTCCGCCTCTCTCGGTCTCTCTCCGTCTCTCTCTCTGTCTCTCTCAGCCTCTCTCTGTCTCTCTCTGCCTCTCTCTGTGTCTCTTTGTCTCTCTCTGTCCCTCTCTGTCTCTCTCTGTCTCTTTCTGTCCCTCTCTGTCTCTCCTTGCCTCTCTCTGTCTCCCTCTGTCTCTCTCTGTCTCTCTCCGCCTCTCTCCGTCTCTCTCTGTCTCTCTCTCCCTCTCTCCGTCTCTCTCTATCTGCCCCTCTCCCTCCCTCTCTATCTCTCTCTATCTCTCGCTGTTTCTCTCTATTTCTCTCCAACTATCTCTGTCTCTTTCTGTCCCTCTCTGTCTCTCCTTGCCTCTCTCTGTCTCTCTCTGTCTCTCTCCGCCTCTCTCCGTCTCTCTCCGGCTCTCTCTGTCCCTCTCTGTCTCTCTCTGTCTCTCTCTGCCTCTCTCTGCCTCTCTGCCTCTCCCTGTCCCTCTCTGACTTTCTCTGTATTTCTCGGTGTCTCTCTTTCACTCTGTGTCTCCCTCTATCTCTCGCTGTTTCTCTCTATTTCACTCTGTCTCTCTCTCTTTCTGCCCCTCTCTGTCTCTCTCTGTCTCCCTCCGTCTCTCTCTCTCTGTCTCTCTCTGTCTCTCTTTGTCTCTCTCTGCCTCTCTCTGTCCCGCTCTGTCTGTCTCTATCTCTCTCTGTCTCTCCCTGTCCCTCTCTGACTTTCTCTGTCTTTCTCGGTGTCTCTCTGTCACGCCCTCTCTCCCTCTACCTCTCGCTGTTTCTCTCTGCTTCTCTCTGTCTCTCTCTGGCTCTGGTTGTTTCTCCATCTCTCTCTCCCTTTCTCCGTTCGTCTCTTGCTCTCTTTGTGTCTGTATCTCTCTCTGTCTGTCTCTGTCTCTCCTTGCCTCTCCCTGTCCCTCTCTGACTTGCTCTGTCTTTCTCGGTGTCTCTCTGTCACTCTCTGTCTCTCTCTATCTCTCGCTGTTTCTCTCTACTTGTCTCTGTCTCACTCTGTCTCTTTCTGTCCCTCTCTGTCTCTCCTTGCCTCTCTGTCTCTGTCTCTCTATGTCTCTCTCCGTCTCTGTCTCTTTCTGTCCCTCTCTGTCTCTCCTTGCCTCTCCCTGTCCCTCTCTGACTTTCTCTGTCCTGCTCGGTGTCTCTCTGTCACTCTCTGTCTCTCTCCATCTCTCGCCCTTTCTCTCTACTTCTCTCTGTCTCTCTCTCTCTTTCTGTCGCTCTCTGTCTCTCCTTGTCTCTCTCTGTCTCCCTCTGTCTCTCTCTTTCTCTCTCTTTCTCTCTCCGCCTCACTCCGTCTCTCTCTGTCTCTCTCTGTCTCTCTCTGTCTCTCTCTGCCTCTCTCTAACTCTCTGCCTCTCTCTGCCTCTCTCTGTCTCTCTCTGTGCCTCTCTGACTTTCTCTGTCTTTCTCGGTGTCTCTCTGTCACTCTCTGTCACCCTCTATCTCTCGCTGTTTCTCTCTATTTCTCTCTGTCTCTCTCTCTCTCTCTTTCTGTCCCTCTCTGTCTCTCCTTGCCTCTCTCTGTCTCGCTCTGTCTCTCTCTGTCTCTCTCCGTCTCTCTCTGTCTCTCTCTCTCTCTTTCTGTCCCTCTCTGTCTCTCTCTATCTCTCGCTGTTTCTCTCTACTTGTCTCTGTCTCTCTCTGTCTCTTTCTGTCTCTCTCTGTCTCTCTCTGTCTCTTTCTGTCCCTCTCACTCTCTCCTTGCCACTCTCTGTCTCCCTCTGTCTCTCTCTGTCTCTCTCCGCCTCTCTCCGTCTCTCTCTGCCTCTCTCTGTCTCTCTCCGTCCCTCTCTGTCTGTCTTGATCATTAGCTTTCTGCCGCTCTCCGTTCTCTCTGTCTCCCTCTGTCTCTCTCTGTCTCTCTCTGTCTCTCTCAGCCTCTCTCCGTCTCTCTCTGTCTCTCTCTGTCTCTCCCTGCCTCTCTCTGTCTCTCTTTCTCTCTCTCTTTCTCTCTCTCTGCCTCGTTCTGTCTCTATCTGCCTCTCTCTGTCTCTCGCTACTTCTCTCTGTCCCTCTCTGTCTCTCTCTGTCTCTCTCCGTCTCTCTCTGTCTCTCTCCGTCTCTCTCTGTCTGTCTTGATCATTAGCTTTCTGCCGCTCTCCGTTCTCTCTGGCTCTCTTTGTTTCTCTATCACTTTCTTCCTCTCTCCGTTTCGCTCTGTCTCGTTCTGTCTCTCTCTCCACCTCTCTCTGTCTCCCTCTGTCTCTCTCTGTCTCTCTCCACCTCTCTCTGCCTCTCTTTGGCCTTCTCTGACTTTCTCTGTCTTTCTCGGTGTCTCTCTGTCACTCGCTGTCTCCCTCTATCTTTCGCTGTTTCTCTCTATTTCTCTCCAACTATCTCTGTCTCTTTCTGTCCCTCTCTGTCTCTCCTTGCCTCTCTCTGTCTCTCTCTGTCTCTCTGTGTCTCTCTGTCTTCCTCTCTCTGTCTCTCTCTGTCTCCCTCTGTCACTCTCTGTCTCTCTCCGCCTCTCTCCGTCCCTCGCTGCCCCTCTCTGTCTCTCTCTATCTCTCCCTGTTTCTCTCTACTTCTCTCTGTCTCTCTCTCTCACTCTCTGTCCCTCTCTGTCCCGCTCTGACTTTCTCTGTCTTTCTCGGTGTCTCTCTGTCACTCTCTGTCTCTCTCTATCTCTCGTTGTTTCTCTCTACTTGTCTCTGTCTCTCTCTGTCTCTTTCTGTCCCTCTCTGTCTCTCTGTGTCTCTTTCAGTCACTCTCTGTCTCTTCTTGCCTCTCTCTGTCTCCCTCTGTCTCTCTCTGTCTCTCTCCGCCTCTCTCCGTCTCTCTCTCTGTCTCTCTCTGTCTCTCTCCGTCTCTCTCTGTCTCTCTCTCTCTGCCTCTCTCTGTTTCTCTCTGTGCCTCTCTGGCTCCCTTTATTTCTCGATCACTTTCTTCCTCTCTCCGTTTCTCTCTGTCTCGTTCTGTCTCTCTCTCCACCTCTCTCTGCCTCTCTCTGGCCTTCTCTGACTTTCTCTGTCTTTCTCGATGTCTCTCTGTCACTCTCTGTCTCTCTCTATCTCTCGCTGTTTCTCTCTACTTGTCTCTGTCTCTCTCTGTCTCTTTCTGTCTCTCTCTGTCTCTCTCTGTCTCTCTCCGCCTCTCTCCGTCTCACTCTGTCTCTCTTTGTCACTCTCCGTCTCTCTCTTTCTCTCTCTGTCCCTCTCCGTCTCTCTCTGTGCCTCTCTGGCTCTTTTATTTCTCTATCGATTTCTTCCTCTCTCCGTTTCTCTCTGTCTCGTTCTGTCTCTCTCTCCACCTCTCTCTGGCCTTCTCTGACTTTCTCTGTCTTTCTCGGTGTCTCTCTGTCACTCTCTGTCTCCCTCTCTCTCTCGCTGTTTCTCTCCATTTCTCTCTCTCTCTTTCTGTCCCTCTCTGTCTCTCCTTGCCTCTCTCTATCTCCCTCTGTCTCTCTCTGTCTCTCTCCGCCTCTCTCCGTCTCTCTCTGTCTCTCTCTGGCTCTCTCCGTCTCTCTCTGTCTCTCTCCGTCTCTGTCTCTTTCTGTCTCTCTCCGTCTCTGTCCCTCTCTGTCTCTCCTTGCCTCTCTCTGTCTCTCTCTGTCTGTCCCTGCCTCTCTCTAACTCTCTGTCTCTCTCTGTCTCTATCTGTCTCTCTCTGTCTCCCTCTGTCTCTCTCTGTCTCTCTCTGTCTCTCTCTCCCTCTCGCCGTCTCTCTCTATCTGCCTCTCTCTGTCCCTCTCTGTCTCTCTCTATCTCTCCCTGTTTCTCTCTACTTCTCTCTGTCTCTCTCTGTTTCTCCCGGTCTCTGTCTCTACCCTCCTGTCTCTCTCTCCCTCTCTCCGTCACTCTCTATCTGTCTCTCTCTCTATCTGTCTCTCTCTGTCTCTTTCTGTCTATCTCAGTCTCTCTCTGTCCCTCTCTGACTTTCACTGTCTTTCTCGGTGTCTCTCTGTCACTCTCTGTCTCTCCCTATCTCTCGCTGTTTCTCTCTACTTGTCTCTGTCTCTCTCTGTCTCTTTCTGTCCCTCTCTGTCTCTTTCTGTCCCTCTCTGTCTCTCTCTGTCTCTTCCTGTCCCTCTCTGTCTCTCCTTGCCTCTCTCTGTCTCTCTCTATATGCCCCTCTCTGTCCCTCTCTATCTCTCTCTATCTCTCGCTGTTTCTCTCTACTTTTCTCTGTCTCTCTCTGTCTCTCTCTGTCTCTCTCTGCCTCTCTCTGTCTCTCTTTCTCTCTCTCTTTCTCTCTCTCTGCCTCTCTCTCCCTCTATCTGCCTCTCTCTGTCTCTCTCTGTCTCTTTCTGTCCCTCTCTGCCTCTTTCTGTCCCTCTCTGTCTCCCCTTGCCTCTCTCTGTCTCCCTCTGTCTCTCTCTGTCTCTCTCCGCCTCTCTCCGTCTCTCTCTGTCTCTCTCTGTCTTTCTCCGTCTCTCTCTGTCTGTCTTGATCATGAGCTTTCTGCCGCTCTCCGTCTCTCTCTATCTGCCTCTCTCTGTCCCTCTCTACTTCTCTCTGTCTCTCTCTGTCTCTTTCTGTCCCTCTCTGCCTCTTTCTGTCCCTCTCTGTCTCTCCTTGCCTCTCTCTGTCTCCCTCTGTCTCTCTCTGTCTCTCTCTGTCTCTCTCTCCCTCTCGCCGTCTCTCTCTATCTGCCTCTCTCTGTCCCTCTCTGTCTCTCTCTATCTCTCTCTGTTTCTCTCTACTTCTCTCTGTCTCTCTCTGTCTCTCCCGGTCTCTGTCTCTACCCTCCTGTCTCTCTCTCCCTCTCTCCGTCTCTCTCTATCTGTCTCTCTCTCTATCTGTCTCTCTCTGTCTCTTTCTGTCTATCTCTGTCTCGCTCTGTCCCTCTCTGACTTTATCTGTCTTTCTCGGTGTCCCTCTGTCACTCTCTGTCTCTCTCTATCTCTCGCTGTTTCTCTTCACTTGTCTCTGTCTCTCTCTGTCTCATTCTGTCCCTCTCTGTCTCTCTCCGTCTCTCTCTGTCTCTCTCTCTGCCTCTCTCTAACTCTCTTCCTCTCTCTGTCCCTCTATGTCTCTTTCTGTCTCTCTCCGTCTCTGTCTCTTTCTGTCCCTCTCTGTCTCTCCTTGCCTCTCTCTCTCTTTCTCTGTCTCTCTCTGTCTCTCTCCGCCTCTCTCGGTCTCTCTCCGTCTCTCTCTCTCTGCCTCTCTTTGTCTCTCTTTGTCTCTCACTGCCTCACTCTGCCTCTCTCTGTCCCTCTCTGTCTGTCTCTGTCTCTCTCCATCTCACTCTGTCTCTCTTAGTCTCTCTTAGTCTCTCTCTGCCGCTCTCTGCCTCTATCTGTCCCTCACTGTCTGTCTCTGTCTCTCTCGGTCTCTCTATCTCACTCTGTCTCTCTCTGCCTCTCTCTGTCTCTCTCTGTCTCTCCCGGTCTCTGTCTCTGTCTCCCTGTCTCTCTCTACCTCTGACTGTCTCTATCTGCCTCTCTCCGTCCCTCTCTGTCTCTTTCTGTCTCACTCCGTCTCTGTCTCTTTCTGTCCCTCTCTGTCTCTCCTTGCCTCTCCGTGTCCCTCTCTGACTTTCTCTGTCTTTCTCGGTGTCTCTCTGTCACTCTCTGTCTCTCTCTATCTCTCGCTGTTTCTCTCTACTTGTCTCTGTCTCTCTCTGTCTCTTTCTGTCCCTCTCTATTTCTCTCTGTCTCTTTCTGTCCCTCTCTGTCTCTCCTTGCCTCTCTCTGTCTCCCTCTGTCTCTCTCTGTCTCTCTCCGCCTCTCTCCGTCTCTCGCTGTCTCTCTCTCCCTCTCTCCGTCTCTCTCTATCTGCCCCTCTCTGTCCCTCTCTATCTCTCTCTATCTCTCGCTGTTTCTCTCTACTTTTCTCTGTCTCTCTCTGTCTCCTTGTGTCCCTCTCTATCTCTCCTTGCCTCTCTCTGTGTCTCTCTGTCTCTCTCTGCCTCTCTCTCCCTCTATCTGTCTCTCTCTGTCTCTCTCTACTTCTCTCTGCCTCTCTCTGTCTCTCTCCGTCTCTCTCTGTCTGTCTTGATCATTAGCTTTCTGCCGCTCTCCGTTCTCTCTGGCTCTCTTTGTTTCTCTATCTCTCTCTGTCTCTCTCTCCCTCTCTCCGTCTCTCTCTATCACCCTCTCTCTGTCCCTCTCTGTCTCACTCTATCTCTCGCTGTTTCTCTCTACTTCTCTCTGTCTCTCTCTCTCTATCTTTCTGTCCCTCTCTGTCTCTCCTTGCCTCTCTGTCTCCCTCTGTCTCTCTCTGTCCCTCTCTGTCTCACTCTATCTCTCGCTGTTTCTCTCTACTTCTCTCTGTCTCTCTCTCTCTCTCTTTCTGTCCCTCTCTGTCTCTCCTTGCCTCTCTGTCTCCCTCTGTCTCTCTCTGTCTCTCTCTGTCTCTCTCCGCCTCTCTCCGTCTCTCTCTGTCTCTCTCTGTCTCTCTCTGTCTCTCCTTGCCACTCTCTGTCTCTCTCTGTCTCTCTCTCCCTCTCTCCGTCTCTCTCTATCTGCCCCTCTCCCTCCCTCTCTATCTCTCTCTATCTCTCGCTGTTTCTCTCTATTTCTCTCCAACTATCTCTGTCTCTTTCTGTCCCTCTCTGTCTCTCCTTGCCTCTCTCTGTCTCTCTCTGTCTCTCTCCGCCTCTCTCCGTCTCTCTCCGGCTCTCTCTGTCCCTCTCTGTCTCTCTCTGTCTCTCTCTGCCTCTCTCTGCCTCTCTGCCTCTCCCTGTCCCTCTCTGACTTTCTCTGTATTTCTCGGTGTCTCTCTTTCACTCTGTGTCTCCCTCTATCTCTCGCTGTTTCTCTCTATTTCACTCTGTCTCTCTCTCTTTCTGCCCCTCTCTGTCTCTCTCTGTCTCCCTCCGTCTCTCTCTCTCTGTCTCTCTCTGTCTCTCTTTGTCTCTCTCTGCCTCTCTCTGTCCCGCTCTGTCTGTCTCTATCTCTCTCTGTCTCTCCCTGTCCCTCTCTGACTTTCTCTGTCTTTCTCGGTGTCTCTCTGTCACGCCCTCTCTCCCTCTACCTCTCGCTGTTTCTCTCTGCTTCTCTCTGTCTCTCTCTGGCTCTGGTTGTTTCTCCATCTCTCTCTCCCTTTCTCCGTTCGTCTCTTGCTCTCTTTGTGTCTGTATCTCTCTCTGTCTGTCTCTGTCTCTCCTTGCCTCTCCCTGTCCCTCTCTGACTTGCTCTGTCTTTCTCGGTGTCTCTCTGTCACTCTCTGTCTCTCTCTATCTCTCGCTGTTTCTCTCTACTTGTCTCTGTCTCACTCTGTCTCTTTCTGTCCCTCTCTGTCTCTCCTTGCCTCTCTGTCTCTGTCTCTCTATGTCTCTCTCCGTCTCTGTCTCTTTCTGTCCCTCTCTGTCTCTCCTTGCCTCTCCCTGTCCCTCTCTGACTTTCTCTGTCCTGCTCGGTGTCTCTCTGTCACTCTCTGTCTCTCTCCATCTCTCGCCCTTTCTCTCTACTTCTCTCTGTCTCTCTCTCTCTTTCTGTCGCTCTCTGTCTCTCCTTGTCTCTCTCTGTCTCCCTCTGTCTCTCTCTTTCTCTCTCTTTCTCTCTCCGCCTCACTCCGTCTCTCTCTGTCTCTCTCTGTCTCTCTCTGTCTCTCTCTGCCTCTCTCTAACTCTCTGCCTCTCTCTGCCTCTCTCTGTCTCTCTCTGTGCCTCTCTGACTTTCTCTGTCTTTCTCGGTGTCTCTCTGTCACTCTCTGTCACCCTCTATCTCTCGCTGTTTCTCTCTATTTCTCTCTGTCTCTCTCTCTCTCTCTTTCTGTCCCTCTCTGTCTCTCCTTGCCTCTCTCTGTCTCGCTCTGTCTCTCTCTGTCTCTCTCCGTCTCTCTCTGTCTCTCTCTCTCTCTTTCTGTCCCTCTCTGTCTCTCTCTATCTCTCGCTGTTTCTCTCTACTTGTCTCTGTCTCTCTCTGTCTCTTTCTGTCTCTCTCTGTCTCTCTCTGTCTCTTTCTGTCCCTCTCACTCTCTCCTTGCCACTCTCTGTCTCCCTCTGTCTCTCTCTGTCTCTCTCCGCCTCTCTCCGTCTCTCTCTGCCTCTCTCTGTCTCTCTCCGTCCCTCTCTGTCTGTCTTGATCATTAGCTTTCTGCCGCTCTCCGTTCTCTCTGTCTCCCTCTGTCTCTCTCTGTCTCTCTCTGTCTCTCTCAGCCTCTCTCCGTCTCTCTCTGTCTCTCTCTGTCTCTCCCTGCCTCTCTCTGTCTCTCTTTCTCTCTCTCTTTCTCTCTCTCTGCCTCGTTCTGTCTCTATCTGCCTCTCTCTGTCTCTCGCTACTTCTCTCTGTCCCTCTCTGTCTCTCTCTGTCTCTCTCCGTCTCTCTCTGTCTCTCTCCGTCTCTCTCTGTCTGTCTTGATCATTAGCTTTCTGCCGCTCTCCGTTCTCTCTGGCTCTCTTTGTTTCTCTATCACTTTCTTCCTCTCTCCGTTTCGCTCTGTCTCGTTCTGTCTCTCTCTCCACCTCTCTCTGTCTCCCTCTGTCTCTCTCTGTCTCTCTCCACCTCTCTCTGCCTCTCTTTGGCCTTCTCTGACTTTCTCTGTCTTTCTCGGTGTCTCTCTGTCACTCGCTGTCTCCCTCTATCTTTCGCTGTTTCTCTCTATTTCTCTCCAACTATCTCTGTCTCTTTCTGTCCCTCTCTGTCTCTCCTTGCCTCTCTCTGTCTCTCTCTGTCTCTCTGTGTCTCTCTGTCTTCCTCTCTCTGTCTCTCTCTGTCTCCCTCTGTCACTCTCTGTCTCTCTCCGCCTCTCTCCGTCCCTCGCTGCCCCTCTCTGTCTCTCTCTATCTCTCCCTGTTTCTCTCTACTTCTCTCTGTCTCTCTCTCTCACTCTCTGTCCCTCTCTGTCCCGCTCTGACTTTCTCTGTCTTTCTCGGTGTCTCTCTGTCACTCTCTGTCTCTCTCTATCTCTCGTTGTTTCTCTCTACTTGTCTCTGTCTCTCTCTGTCTCTTTCTGTCCCTCTCTGTCTCTCTGTGTCTCTTTCAGTCACTCTCTGTCTCTTCTTGCCTCTCTCTGTCTCCCTCTGTCTCTCTCTGTCTCTCTCCGCCTCTCTCCGTCTCTCTCTCTGTCTCTCTCTGTCTCTCTCCGTCTCTCTCTGTCTCTCTCTCTCTGCCTCTCTCTGTTTCTCTCTGTGCCTCTCTGGCTCCCTTTATTTCTCGATCACTTTCTTCCTCTCTCCGTTTCTCTCTGTCTCGTTCTGTCTCTCTCTCCACCTCTCTCTGCCTCTCTCTGGCCTTCTCTGACTTTCTCTGTCTTTCTCGATGTCTCTCTGTCACTCTCTGTCTCTCTCTATCTCTCGCTGTTTCTCTCTACTTGTCTCTGTCTCTCTCTGTCTCTTTCTGTCTCTCTCTGTCTCTCTCTGTCTCTCTCCGCCTCTCTCCGTCTCACTCTGTCTCTCTTTGTCACTCTCCGTCTCTCTCTTTCTCTCTCTGTCCCTCTCCGTCTCTCTCTGTGCCTCTCTGGCTCTTTTATTTCTCTATCGATTTCTTCCTCTCTCCGTTTCTCTCTGTCTCGTTCTGTCTCTCTCTCCACCTCTCTCTGGCCTTCTCTGACTTTCTCTGTCTTTCTCGGTGTCTCTCTGTCACTCTCTGTCTCCCTCTCTCTCTCGCTGTTTCTCTCCATTTCTCTCTCTCTCTTTCTGTCCCTCTCTGTCTCTCCTTGCCTCTCTCTATCTCCCTCTGTCTCTCTCTGTCTCTCTCCGCCTCTCTCCGTCTCTCTCTGTCTCTCTCTGGCTCTCTCCGTCTCTCTCTGTCTCTCTCCGTCTCTGTCTCTTTCTGTCTCTCTCCGTCTCTGTCCCTCTCTGTCTCTCCTTGCCTCTCTCTGTCTCTCTCTGTCTGTCCCTGCCTCTCTCTAACTCTCTGTCTCTCTCTGTCTCTATCTGTCTCTCTCTGTCTCCCTCTGTCTCTCTCTGTCTCTCTCTGTCTCTCTCTCCCTCTCGCCGTCTCTCTCTATCTGCCTCTCTCTGTCCCTCTCTGTCTCTCTCTATCTCTCCCTGTTTCTCTCTACTTCTCTCTGTCTCTCTCTGTTTCTCCCGGTCTCTGTCTCTACCCTCCTGTCTCTCTCTCCCTCTCTCCGTCACTCTCTATCTGTCTCTCTCTCTATCTGTCTCTCTCTGTCTCTTTCTGTCTATCTCAGTCTCTCTCTGTCCCTCTCTGACTTTCACTGTCTTTCTCGGTGTCTCTCTGTCACTCTCTGTCTCTCCCTATCTCTCGCTGTTTCTCTCTACTTGTCTCTGTCTCTCTCTGTCTCTTTCTGTCCCTCTCTGTCTCTTTCTGTCCCTCTCTGTCTCTCTCTGTCTCTTCCTGTCCCTCTCTGTCTCTCCTTGCCTCTCTCTGTCTCTCTCTATATGCCCCTCTCTGTCCCTCTCTATCTCTCTCTATCTCTCGCTGTTTCTCTCTACTTTTCTCTGTCTCTCTCTGTCTCTCTCTGTCTCTCTCTGCCTCTCTCTGTCTCTCTTTCTCTCTCTCTTTCTCTCTCTCTGCCTCTCTCTCCCTCTATCTGCCTCTCTCTGTCTCTCTCTGTCTCTTTCTGTCCCTCTCTGCCTCTTTCTGTCCCTCTCTGTCTCCCCTTGCCTCTCTCTGTCTCCCTCTGTCTCTCTCTGTCTCTCTCCGCCTCTCTCCGTCTCTCTCTGTCTCTCTCTGTCTTTCTCCGTCTCTCTCTGTCTGTCTTGATCATGAGCTTTCTGCCGCTCTCCGTCTCTCTCTATCTGCCTCTCTCTGTCCCTCTCTACTTCTCTCTGTCTCTCTCTGTCTCTTTCTGTCCCTCTCTGCCTCTTTCTGTCCCTCTCTGTCTCTCCTTGCCTCTCTCTGTCTCCCTCTGTCTCTCTCTGTCTCTCTCTGTCTCTCTCTCCCTCTCGCCGTCTCTCTCTATCTGCCTCTCTCTGTCCCTCTCTGTCTCTCTCTATCTCTCTCTGTTTCTCTCTACTTCTCTCTGTCTCTCTCTGTCTCTCCCGGTCTCTGTCTCTACCCTCCTGTCTCTCTCTCCCTCTCTCCGTCTCTCTCTATCTGTCTCTCTCTCTATCTGTCTCTCTCTGTCTCTTTCTGTCTATCTCTGTCTCGCTCTGTCCCTCTCTGACTTTATCTGTCTTTCTCGGTGTCCCTCTGTCACTCTCTGTCTCTCTCTATCTCTCGCTGTTTCTCTTCACTTGTCTCTGTCTCTCTCTGTCTCATTCTGTCCCTCTCTGTCTCTCTCCGTCTCTCTCTGTCTCTCTCTCTGCCTCTCTCTAACTCTCTTCCTCTCTCTGTCCCTCTATGTCTCTTTCTGTCTCTCTCCGTCTCTGTCTCTTTCTGTCCCTCTCTGTCTCTCCTTGCCTCTCTCTCTCTTTCTCTGTCTCTCTCTGTCTCTCTCCGCCTCTCTCGGTCTCTCTCCGTCTCTCTCTCTCTGCCTCTCTTTGTCTCTCTTTGTCTCTCACTGCCTCACTCTGCCTCTCTCTGTCCCTCTCTGTCTGTCTCTGTCTCTCTCCATCTCACTCTGTCTCTCTTAGTCTCTCTTAGTCTCTCTCTGCCGCTCTCTGCCTCTATCTGTCCCTCACTGTCTGTCTCTGTCTCTCTCGGTCTCTCTATCTCACTCTGTCTCTCTCTGCCTCTCTCTGTCTCTCTCTGTCTCTCCCGGTCTCTGTCTCTGTCTCCCTGTCTCTCTCTACCTCTGACTGTCTCTATCTGCCTCTCTCCGTCCCTCTCTGTCTCTTTCTGTCTCACTCCGTCTCTGTCTCTTTCTGTCCCTCTCTGTCTCTCCTTGCCTCTCCGTGTCCCTCTCTGACTTTCTCTGTCTTTCTCGGTGTCTCTCTGTCACTCTCTGTCTCTCTCTATCTCTCGCTGTTTCTCTCTACTTGTCTCTGTCTCTCTCTGTCTCTTTCTGTCCCTCTCTATTTCTCTCTGTCTCTTTCTGTCCCTCTCTGTCTCTCCTTGCCTCTCTCTGTCTCCCTCTGTCTCTCTCTGTCTCTCTCCGCCTCTCTCCGTCTCTCGCTGTCTCTCTCTCCCTCTCTCCGTCTCTCTCTATCTGCCCCTCTCTGTCCCTCTCTATCTCTCTCTATCTCTCGCTGTTTCTCTCTACTTTTCTCTGTCTCTCTCTGTCTCCTTGTGTCCCTCTCTATCTCTCCTTGCCTCTCTCTGTGTCTCTCTGTCTCTCTCTGCCTCTCTCTCCCTCTATCTGTCTCTCTCTGTCTCTCTCTACTTCTCTCTGCCTCTCTCTGTCTCTCTCCGTCTCTCTCTGTCTGTCTTGATCATTAGCTTTCTGCCGCTCTCCGTTCTCTCTGGCTCTCTTTGTTTCTCTATCTCTCTCTGTCTCTCTCTCCCTCTCTCCGTCTCTCTCTATCACCCTCTCTCTGTCCCTCTCTGTCTCACTCTATCTCTCGCTGTTTCTCTCTACTTCTCTCTGTCTCTCTCTCTCTATCTTTCTGTCCCTCTCTGTCTCTCCTTGCCTCTCTGTCTCCCTCTGTCTCTCTCTGTCCCTCTCTGTCTCACTCTATCTCTCGCTGTTTCTCTCTACTTCTCTCTGTCTCTCTCTCTCTCTCTTTCTGTCCCTCTCTGTCTCTCCTTGCCTCTCTGTCTCCCTCTGTCTCTCTCTGTCTCTCTCTGTCTCTCTCCGCCTCTCTCCGTCTCTCTCTGTCTCTCTCTGTCTCTCTCTGTCTCTCCTTGCCACTCTCTGTCTCTCTCTGTCTCTCCCTGCCTCTCTCTCTCTCTTTCTCTCTCTCTTTCTCTCTCTCTTTCTTTCTCTGCCTCTTTCTGCCTCTATCTGCCTCTATCTGCCTCTCTCTGTCTCTCTCTGTCTCTCTCCGCCTCTCTCCGTCTCTCTCTGTCTCTCTCTGTCTCTCTCCGTCTCTCTCTGTCTGTCTTGATCATTAGCTTTCTGCCGCTCTCCGTTCTCTCTGGCTCTCTTTGTTTCTCTGTCTCTCTCTGTCACTCTCTGTCTCTCTCTCTCTGTCTCTCTCCGCCTCTCTCTGTCTCTCTCCGTCTCTCTCTGTCTGTCTTGATCATTAGCTTTCTGCCGCTCTCCGTTCTCTCTGGCTCTCTTTGTTTCTCTATCACTTTCTTCCTCTCTCCGTTTCTCTCTGTCTCATTCTGTCTCTCTCTCCACCTCTCTCTGCCTCTCTCTGGCCTTCTCTGACTTTCCCTGTCTTTCTCGGTGTCTCTCTGTCACTCTCTGTCACCCTCTATCTCTCGCTGTTTCTCTCTATTTCTCTCTGTCTCTCTCTCTCTCTCTTTCTGCCTCTCTCTGTCTCCCTCTGTCTCTCTCTGTCTCTCTCCGTCTCTCTCTGTCTCTCTCGGTCTCCCTCTGTCTCTCTCTCCCTCTCTCCGTCTCTCTCTATCTGCCTCTCTCTGTCCCTCTCTGTCTCTCTCTATCTCTCGCTGTTTCTCTCTACTTCTCTCTGTCTCTCCTTGCCTCTCTCTGTCTCTCTCTGTCTCTCTCTGTCTCTCCCTGCCTCTCTCTCTCTCTTTCTCTCTCTCTTTCTCTCTCTCTTTCTCTCTCTCTTTCTCTCTCTCTGCCTCTTTCTGCCTCTATCTGCCTCTATCTGCCTCCCTCTGTCTCTCTCCGTCTCCCTCTGTCTCTCTCTGTCTCTCTCCGCCTCTCTCCGTCTCTCTCTGTCTCTCTCTGTCTTTCTCCGTCTCTCTCTGTCTGTCTTGATCATTAGCTTTCTGCCGCTCTCCGTCTCTCTCTATCTGCTTCTCTCTGTCCCTCTCTGTCTCTCTCTATCTCTCGCTGTTTCTCTCCACTTCTCTCTGTCTCTCTCTCTCTCTTTCTGTCCCTCTCTGTCTCTCCTTGCCTCTCTCTGTCTCTCTCTGTCTCTCTCTGTTCCTCCCCGCCTCTCTCTGTCTCTCCCTGCCTCTCTCTCTCTCTCTTTCTCTCTCTCTTTCTCTCTCTCTTTCTTTCTCTGCCTCTTTCTGCCTCTATCTGCCTCTATCTGCCTCTCTCTGTCTCTCTCTGTCTCTCTCCGCCTCTCTCCGTCTCTCTCTGTCTCTCTCTGTCTCTCTCCGTCTCTCTCTGTCTGTCTTGATCATTAGCTTTCTGCCGCTCTCCGTTCTCTCTGTCTCTCTCTCTCTCTTTCTGTCCCTCTCTTTCTCTCTCTATCTCTCGCTGTTTCTCTCTACTTCTCTCTGTCTCTCTCTCTCTTTCTGTCCCTCTCACTCTCTCCTTGCCTCTCTCTGTCTCTCTCTGTCTCTTTCTGTCTATCTCTGTCTCTCTCTGTCCCTCTCTGACTTTCTCTGTCTTTCTCGGTGTCTCTCTGTCACTCTCTGTCTCCCTCTATCTCTCGCTGTTTCTCTCTATTTCACTCTGTCTCTCTCTCTTTCTGCCCCTCTCTGTCTCTCTCTGTCTCCCTCCGTCTCTCTCTCTCTGTCTCTCTCTGTCTCTCTTTGTCTCTCTCTGCCTCTCTCTGTCCCGCTCTGTCTGTCTCTATCTCTCTCTGTCTCTCCCTGTCCCTCTCTGACTTTCTCTGTCTTTCTCGGTGTCTCTCTGTCACGCCCTCTCTCCCTCTACCTCTCGCTGTTTCTCTCTGCTTCTCTCTGTCTCTCTCTGGCTCTGGTTGTTTCTCCATCTCTCTCTCCCTTTCTCCGTTCGTCTCTTGCTCTCTTTGTGTCTGTATCTCTCTCTGTCTGTCTCTGTCTCTCTCTATCTCTCGCTGTTTCTCTCTACTTGTCTCTGTCTCACTCTGTCTCTTTCTGTCCCTCTCTGTCTCTCCTTGCCTCTCTGTCTCTGTCTCTCTATGTCTCTCTCCGTCTCTGTCTCTTTCTGTCCCTCTCTGTCTCTCCTTGCCTCTCCCTGTCCCTCTCTGACTTTCTCTGTCCTGCTCGGTGTCTCTCTGTCACTCTCTGTCTCTCTCCATCTCTCGCCCTTTCTCTCTACTTCTCTCTGTCTCTCTCTCTCTTTCTGTCGCTCTCTGTCTCTCCTTGTCTCTCTCTGTCTCCCTCTGTCTCTCTCTTTCTCTCTCTTTCTCTCTCCGCCTCACTCCGTCTCTCTCTGTCTCTCTCTGTCTCTCTCTGTCTCTCTCTGCCTCTCTCTAACTCTCTGCCTCTCTCTGCCTCTCTCTGTCCCTCACTGTCTGTCACTGTCTCTCTCGGTCTCTCTATCTCACTCTGTCTCTCTCTGCCTCTCTCTGTCTCTCTCTGTCTCTCCCGGTCTCTGTCTCTGTCTCCCTGTCTCTCTCTACCTCTCTCTGTCTCTTTCTGTCTCTCTCCGTCTCTGTCCCTTTCTGTCTCTCTCTGTCTCTCTCTGTCTCCCTCTGTCTCTCTCTGTCTCTCTCCGCCTCTCTCCGTCTCTCTCTGTCTCTCTCTGTCTCTCTCTGTCTCTCTCTGCCTCTCTCTAACTCTCTGCCTCTCTCTGCCTCTCTCTGTCTCTCTCTGTGCCTCTCTGGCTCTTTTATTTCTCTATCGATTTCTTTCTCTCTCCGTTTCTCTCTGTCTCGTTCTGTCTCTCTCTCCACCTCTCTCTGGCCTTCTCTGACTTTCTCTGTCTTTCTCGGTGTCTCTCTGTCACTCTCTGTCTCCCTCTCTCTCTCGCTGTTTCTCTCCATTTCTCTCTAACTCTCTCTGTCTCTTTCTGTCCCTCTCTGTCTCTCCTTGCCTCTCTCTGTCTCCCTCTGTCTCTCTCTGTCTCTCTCCGCCTCTCTCCGTCTCTCTCTCTCTCTGTCTTTCTCCGTCTCTCTCTTTCTGTCTTGATCATTAGCTTTCTGCCGCTCTCCGTCTCTCTCTATCTGCTTCTCTCTGTCCCTCTCTGTCTCTCTCTATCTCTCGCTGTTTCTCTCTACTTCTCTCTGTCTCTCTCTCTCTCTCTTTCTGTCCCTCTCTGTCTCTCCTTGCCTCTCTCTGTCTCTCTCTGTCTCTCCCTGCCTCTCTCTCTCTCTTTCTCTCTCTCTTTCTCTCTCTCTTTCTTTCTCTGCCTCTTTCTGCCTCTATCTGCCTCTATCTGCCTCTCTCTGTCTCTCTCTGTCTCTCTCCGCCTCTCTCCGTCTCTCTCTGTCTCTCTCTGTCTCTCTCCGTCTCTCTCTGTCTGTCTTGATCATTAGCTTTCTGCCGCTCTCCGTTCTCTCTGGCTCTCTTTGTTTCTCTGTCTCTCTCTGTCACTCTCTGTCTCTCTCTCTCTGTCTCTGTCTCTCTCTGTCTCTCTCCGCCTCTCTCGGTCTCTCTCCGTCTCTGTCTCTGTCTGTCTCCTTCTCTCTCTATCTGCCTCTCTCTGTCCCTCTATGTCTCTTTCTGTCTCTCTCCGTCTCTGTCTCTTTCTGTCCCTCTCTGTCTCTCCTTGCCTCTCTCTCTCTGTCTCTGTCTCTCTCTGTCTCTCTCCGCCTCTCTCGGTCTCTCTCCGTCTCTCTCTCTGTCTCTCTCAGCCTCTCTCTGTCTCTCTCTGCCTCTCTCTGTGTCTCTTTGTCTCTCTCTGTCCCTCTCTGTCTCTCTCTGTCTCTTTCTGTCCCTCTCTGTCTCTCCTTGCCTCTCTCTGTCTCCCTCTGTCTCTCTCTGTCTCTCTCCGCCTCTCTCCGTCTCTCTCTGTCTCTCTCTCCCTCTCTCCGTCTCTCTCTATCTGCCCCTCTCCCTCCCTCTCTATCTCTCTCTATCTCTCGCTGTTTCTCTCTATTTCTCTCCAACTATCTCTGTCTCTTTCTGTCCCTCTCTGTCTCTCCTTGCCTCTCTCTGTCTCTCTCTGTCTCTCTCCGCCTCTCTCCGTCTCTCTCCGGCTCTCTCTGTCCCTCTCTGTCTCTCTCTGTCTCTCTCTGCCTCTCTCTGCCTCTCTGCCTCTCCCTGTCCCTCTCTGACTTTCTCTGTATTTCTCGGTGTCTCTCTTTCACTCTGTGTCTCCCTCTATCTCTCGCTGTTTCTCTCTATTTCACTCTGTCTCTCTCTCTTTCTGCCCCTCTCTGTCTCTCTCTGTCTCCCTCCGTCTCTCTCTCTCTGTCTCTCTCTGTCTCTCTTTGTCTCTCTCTGCCTCTCTCTGTCCCGCTCTGTCTGTCTCTATCTCTCTCTGTCTCTCCCTGTCCCTCTCTGACTTTCTCTGTCTTTCTCGGTGTCTCTCTGTCACGCCCTCTCTCCCTCTACCTCTCGCTGTTTCTCTCTGCTTCTCTCTGTCTCTCTCTGGCTCTGGTTGTTTCTCCATCTCTCTCTCCCTTTCTCCGTTCGTCTCTTGCTCTCTTTGTGTCTGTATCTCTCTCTGTCTGTCTCTGTCTCTCCTTGCCTCTCCCTGTCCCTCTCTGACTTGCTCTGTCTTTCTCGGTGTCTCTCTGTCACTCTCTGTCTCTCTCTATCTCTCGCTGTTTCTCTCTACTTGTCTCTGTCTCACTCTGTCTCTTTCTGTCCCTCTCTGTCTCTCCTTGCCTCTCTGTCTCTGTCTCTCTATGTCTCTCTCCGTCTCTGTCTCTTTCTGTCCCTCTCTGTCTCTCCTTGCCTCTCCCTGTCCCTCTCTGACTTTCTCTGTCCTGCTCGGTGTCTCTCTGTCACTCTCTGTCTCTCTCCATCTCTCGCCCTTTCTCTCTACTTCTCTCTGTCTCTCTCTCTCTTTCTGTCGCTCTCTGTCTCTCCTTGTCTCTCTCTGTCTCCCTCTGTCTCTCTCTTTCTCTCTCTTTCTCTCTCCGCCTCACTCCGTCTCTCTCTGTCTCTCTCTGTCTCTCTCTGTCTCTCTCTGCCTCTCTCTAACTCTCTGCCTCTCTCTGCCTCTCTCTGTCTCTCTCTGTGCCTCTCTGACTTTCTCTGTCTTTCTCGGTGTCTCTCTGTCACTCTCTGTCACCCTCTATCTCTCGCTGTTTCTCTCTATTTCTCTCTGTCTCTCTCTCTCTCTCTTTCTGTCCCTCTCTGTCTCTCCTTGCCTCTCTCTGTCTCGCTCTGTCTCTCTCTGTCTCTCTCCGTCTCTCTCTGTCTCTCTCTCTCTCTTTCTGTCCCTCTCTGTCTCTCTCTATCTCTCGCTGTTTCTCTCTACTTGTCTCTGTCTCTCTCTGTCTCTTTCTGTCTCTCTCTGTCTCTCTCTGTCTCTTTCTGTCCCTCTCACTCTCTCCTTGCCACTCTCTGTCTCCCTCTGTCTCTCTCTGTCTCTCTCCGCCTCTCTCCGTCTCTCTCTGCCTCTCTCTGTCTCTCTCCGTCCCTCTCTGTCTGTCTTGATCATTAGCTTTCTGCCGCTCTCCGTTCTCTCTGTCTCCCTCTGTCTCTCTCTGTCTCTCTCTGTCTCTCTCAGCCTCTCTCCGTCTCTCTCTGTCTCTCTCTGTCTCTCCCTGCCTCTCTCTGTCTCTCTTTCTCTCTCTCTTTCTCTCTCTCTGCCTCGTTCTGTCTCTATCTGCCTCTCTCTGTCTCTCGCTACTTCTCTCTGTCCCTCTCTGTCTCTCTCTGTCTCTCTCCGTCTCTCTCTGTCTCTCTCCGTCTCTCTCTGTCTGTCTTGATCATTAGCTTTCTGCCGCTCTCCGTTCTCTCTGGCTCTCTTTGTTTCTCTATCACTTTCTTCCTCTCTCCGTTTCGCTCTGTCTCGTTCTGTCTCTCTCTCCACCTCTCTCTGTCTCCCTCTGTCTCTCTCTGTCTCTCTCCACCTCTCTCTGCCTCTCTTTGGCCTTCTCTGACTTTCTCTGTCTTTCTCGGTGTCTCTCTGTCACTCGCTGTCTCCCTCTATCTTTCGCTGTTTCTCTCTATTTCTCTCCAACTATCTCTGTCTCTTTCTGTCCCTCTCTGTCTCTCCTTGCCTCTCTCTGTCTCTCTCTGTCTCTCTGTGTCTCTCTGTCTTCCTCTCTCTGTCTCTCTCTGTCTCCCTCTGTCACTCTCTGTCTCTCTCCGCCTCTCTCCGTCCCTCGCTGCCCCTCTCTGTCTCTCTCTATCTCTCCCTGTTTCTCTCTACTTCTCTCTGTCTCTCTCTCTCACTCTCTGTCCCTCTCTGTCCCGCTCTGACTTTCTCTGTCTTTCTCGGTGTCTCTCTGTCACTCTCTGTCTCTCTCTATCTCTCGTTGTTTCTCTCTACTTGTCTCTGTCTCTCTCTGTCTCTTTCTGTCCCTCTCTGTCTCTCTGTGTCTCTTTCAGTCACTCTCTGTCTCTTCTTGCCTCTCTCTGTCTCCCTCTGTCTCTCTCTGTCTCTCTCCGCCTCTCTCCGTCTCTCTCTCTGTCTCTCTCTGTCTCTCTCCGTCTCTCTCTGTCTCTCTCTCTCTGCCTCTCTCTGTTTCTCTCTGTGCCTCTCTGGCTCCCTTTATTTCTCGATCACTTTCTTCCTCTCTCCGTTTCTCTCTGTCTCGTTCTGTCTCTCTCTCCACCTCTCTCTGCCTCTCTCTGGCCTTCTCTGACTTTCTCTGTCTTTCTCGATGTCTCTCTGTCACTCTCTGTCTCTCTCTATCTCTCGCTGTTTCTCTCTACTTGTCTCTGTCTCTCTCTGTCTCTTTCTGTCTCTCTCTGTCTCTCTCTGTCTCTCTCCGCCTCTCTCCGTCTCACTCTGTCTCTCTTTGTCTCTCTCCGTCTCTCTCTTTCTCTCTCTGTCCCTCTCCGTCTCTCTCTGTCTGTCTTGATCATTAGCTTTCTGCCGCTCTCCGTCTCTCTCTATCTGCCTCTCTCTGTCCCTCTCTGTCTCTCTCTATCTCTCGCTGTTTCTCTCTACTTCTCTCTACTTTTCTCTGTCTCTCTCTCTCTCTTTCTGTCCCTCTCACTCTCTCCTTGCCTCTCTCTGTCTCTCTCTGTCTCTCTCCGCCTCTTTCGTTCTCTCTCCGGCTCTCTCTCTGTCTCTCTCAGCCTCTCTCCGTCTCTCTCTGTCTCTCTTTGTCTCTCACTGCCTCACTCTGCCTCTCTCTGTCCCTCTTTGCCTGTCTCTGTCTCTCTCCATCTCACTCTGTCTCTCTTAGTCTCTCTTAGTCTCTCTCTGCCTCTCTCTGGCCCTCACGGTCTGTCTCTGTCTCTCTCGGTCTCTCTAACTCACTCTGTCTCTCTCTGCCTCTCTCTGTCTCTCCCGGTCTCTGTCTCTGTATCCCTGTCTCTCTCTACCTCTCTCTGTCTCTATCTGCCTCTCTCTGTCCCTCTCTGTCTCTTTCTGTCTCTCTCCGTCTCTGTCTCTTCTCTCCCTCTCTGTCTCTCTCTGTCTCTCTCTGTCTCTCTCTGTCTCTCTCCGTCTCTGTCTCTTTCTGTCTCTCTCCGTCTCTGTCCTTTTCTGTCTCTCTCTGTCTCTCTCTGTCTCTCTCTGTCTCGCTTTCTCTCTCCCTCTCTCTGTCTCTCTCTGTCTCGCTTTCTCTCTCCCTCTCTCCGTCTCTCTCTATCTGACTCTCTTTCTATCTGTCTCTCTCTGTCTCTCTCTGTCTCTCTCTGCCTCTCCCTGTCTCTCTCCGTCTCTCTCTGTCTCTCTCTGTCTGTCCCTGCCTCTCTCTAATTCTCTGTCTCTCTCTCTGTCTCTCTCTGTCTCTCTCTGTCTCTCTCTGTTTCTCTCTGTCTCCCTCTGTCTCTCTCTGTCTCTCTCTGTCTCTCTCTGTCCCTCTCTGTCCCTCTCTGTCTCTCCCTGTTTCTCTCTACTTCTCTCTGTCTCTCTCTGTCTCTCCCGGTCTCTGCCTCTACCCTCCTGTCTCTCTCTCCCTCACTCCGTCTCTCTCTATCTGTCTCTCGCTGTTTCTCTCTACTTGTCTCTGTCTCACTCTGTCTCTTTCTGTCCCTCTCTGTCTCTGTCTCTCTCTGTCTCTCTCCGCCTCTCTCGGTCTCTCTCAGCCTCTCTCCGTCTCTCTCTGTCTCTCTTTGTCTCTCACTGCCTCACTCTGCCTCTCTCTGTCCCTCTCTGTCTGTCTCTGTCTCTCTCCATCTCACTCATTCTCTCTTAGTCTCTCTTAGTCTCTCTCTGCCTCTCTCTGTCTCTTTCTGTCTCTCTCCGTCTCTGTCCCTTTCTGTCTCTCTCTGTCTCTCTCTGCCTCTCTCTGTCTCTCTTTCTCTCTCTCTTTCTCTCTCCCTCTCTCCGTCTCTCTCTATCTAACTCTCTCGCTATCTGTCTCTCTCTGTCTCTCTCTGTCTCTCTCTGCCTCTCTCTGTCTCTCTCCGTCTCTCTCTGTCTCTCTCTGTCTGTCCCTGCCTCTCTCTAACTCTCTGTCTCTCTCTCTGTTTCTCTCTGTCTCTCTCCGCCTCTCTCGGTCTCTCTCCGTCTCTCTCTCTGTCTCTCTCTGTCTCTCTCCGCCTCTCTCCGTCTCTCTCTGTCTCTCTCTGTCTCTCTCCATCTCTCTCTGTCTCTCTCTCTCTGTCTGTCTCCGTCCCTGTCTATCTCTCGCTGTTTCTCTCTACTTCTCTCTGTCTCTCTCTCTCTCTTTCTGTCCCTCTCTGTCTCTCCTTGCCTCTCTCTGTCTCTCTCTGTCTCTCTCTGTCTCTCTGTGTCTCTCTGTCCTCCTCTCTCTGTCTCTCTCTGTCTCCCTCTGTCTCTCTCTGTCTCTCTCCGCCTCTCTCCGTCCCTCGCTGCCCCTCTCTGTCTCTCTCTATCTCTCCCTGTTTCTCTCTACTTCTCTCTGTCTCTCTCTCTCACTCTCTGTCCCTCTCTGTCCCGCTCTGACTTTCTCTGTCTTTCTCGGTGTCTCTCTGTCACTCTCTGTCTCTCTCTATCTCTCGCTGTTTCTCTCTACTTGTCTCTGTCTCTCTCTGTCTCTCTCTGTCTCTCTCTGTTTCTCTCTGTCTCCCTCTGTCTCTCTCTGTCTCTCTCTGTCTCTCTCTGTCCCTCTCTGTCCCTCTCTGTCTCTCCCTGTTTCTCTCTACTTCTCTCTGTCTCTCTCTGTCTCTCCCGGTCTCTGCCTCTACCCTCCTGTCTCTCTCTCCCTCACTCCGTCTCTCTCTATCTGTCTCTCGCTGTTTCTCTCTACTTGTCTCTGTCTCACTCTGTCTCTTTCTGTCCCTCTCTGTCTCTGTCTCTCTCTGTCTCTCTCCGCCTCTCTCGGTCTCTCTCAGCCTCTCTCCGTCTCTCTCTGTCTCTCTTTGTCTCTCACTGCCTCACTCTGCCTCTCTCTGTCCCTCTCTGTCTGTCTCTGTCTCTCTCCATCTCACTCATTCTCTCTTAGTCTCTCTTAGTCTCTCTCTGCCTCTCTCTGTCTCTTTCTGTCTCTCTCCGTCTCTGTCCCTTTCTGTCTCTCTCTGTCTCTCTCTGCCTCTCTCTGTCTCTCTTTCTCTCTCTCTTTCTCTCTCCCTCTCTCCGTCTCTCTCTATCTAACTCTCTCGCTATCTGTCTCTCTCTGTCTCTCTCTGTCTCTCTCTGCCTCTCTCTGTCTCTCTCCGTCTCTCTCTGTCTCTCTCTGTCTGTCCCTGCCTCTCTCTAACTCTCTGTCTCTCTCTCTGTTTCTCTCTGTCTCTCTCCGCCTCTCTCGGTCTCTCTCCGTCTCTCTCTCTGTCTCTCTCTGTCTCTCTCCGCCTCTCTCCGTCTCTCTCTGTCTCTCTCTGTCTCTCTCCATCTCTCTCTGTCTCTCTCTCTCTGTCTGTCTCCGTCCCTGTCTATCTCTCGCTGTTTCTCTCTACTTCTCTCTGTCTCTCTCTCTCTCTTTCTGTCCCTCTCTGTCTCTCCTTGCCTCTCTCTGTCTCTCTCTGTCTCTCTCTGTCTCTCTGTGTCTCTCTGTCCTCCTCTCTCTGTCTCTCTCTGTCTCCCTCTGTCTCTCTCTGTCTCTCTCCGCCTCTCTCCGTCCCTCGCTGCCCCTCTCTGTCTCTCTCTATCTCTCCCTGTTTCTCTCTACTTCTCTCTGTCTCTCTCTCTCACTCTCTGTCCCTCTCTGTCCCGCTCTGACTTTCTCTGTCTTTCTCGGTGTCTCTCTGTCACTCTCTGTCTCTCTCTATCTCTCGCTGTTTCTCTCTACTTGTCTCTGTCTCTTTCTGTCTCTCTCCGTCTCTGTCTCTTCTCTCCCTCTCTGTCTCTCCTTGCCTCTCTCTGTCTCCCTCTGTCTCTCTCTGTCTCTCTCTGTCTCTCTCTGTCTCTCTCTGTCTCTCTCTGTCTCTCTGTCTCTCTCCGTCTCTGTCTCTTTCTGTCTCTCTCCGTCTCTGTCCTTTTCTGTCTCTCTCTGTCTCTCTCTGTCTCTCTCTGTCTCTCTCTGCCTCTCTCTGTCTCGCTTTCTCTCTCCCTCTCTCCGTCTCTCTCTATCTGACTCTCTTTCTATCTGTCTCTCTCTGTCTCTCTCTGTCTCTCTCTGCCTCTCTCTGTCTCTCTCCGTCTCTCTCTGTCTCTCTCTGTCTGTCCCTGCCTCTCTCTAATTCTCTGTCTCTCTCTCTGTCTCTCTCTGTCTCTCTCTGTCTCTCTCTGTTTCTCTCTGTCTCCCTCTGTCTCTCTCTGTCTCTCTCTGTCTCTCTGTCCCTCTCTGTCTCTCCCTGTTTCTCTCTACTTCTCTCTGTCTCCCTCTGTCTCTCCCGGTCTCTGCCTCTACCCTCCTGTCTCTCTCTCCCTCACTCCGTCTCTCTCTATCTGTCTCTCTCTGTCTCTTTCTGTCTCTCTCTGTCTCTCTCAATCCCTCTCTGACTTTCTCTGTCTTTCTCGGTGTCTCTCTGTCACTCTCTGTCTCTCTCTATCTCTCGCTGTTTCTCTCTACTTGTCTCTGTCTCACTCTGTCTCTCTCTGTCCCTCACTGTCTGTCTCTGTCTCTCTCGGTCTCTCTATCTCACTCTGTCTCTCTCTGCCTCTCTCTGTCTCTCTCTGTCTCTCCCGGTCTCTGTCTCTGTCTCCCTGTCTCTCTCTACTTCTCTCTGTCTCTATCTGCCTCCCTCTGTCCCTCTCTGTCTCTTTCTGTCTCTCTCCGTCTCTGTCTCTTCTCTCCCTCTCTGTCTCTCCTTGCCTCTCTCTGTCTCCCTCTGTCTCTCTCTGTCTCTCTCTGTCTCTCTCTGTCTCTCTCCGTCTCTGTCTCTTTCTGTCTCTCTCCGTCTCTGTCCCTTTCTGTCTCTCTCTGTCTCTCTCTGCCTCTCTCTGTCTCTCTTTCTCTCTCTCTTTCTCTCTCCCTCTCTCCGTCTCTCTCTATCTAACTCTCTCGCTATCTGTCTCTCTCTGTCTCTCTCTGTCTCTATCTGTCTCTCTCTGTCTCCCTCTGTCTCTCTCTGTCTCTCTCTGTCTCTTTCTGTCTCTCTCCGTCGCTGTCTCTTTCTGTCCCTCTCTGTCTCTCCTTGCCTCTCCCTGTCCCTCTCTGACTTTCTCTGTCTTTCTCGGTGTCTCTCTGTCACTCTCTGTCTCTCTCCATCTCTCGCTGTTTCTCTCTACTTCTCTCTGTCTCTCTCTCTCTCTTTCTGTCGCTCTCTGTCTCTCCTTGCCTCTCTCTGTCTCCCTCTGTCTCTCTCTTTCTCTCTCCGCCTCTCTCCGTCTCTCTCTGTCTCTCTCTGTCTCTCTCTGTCTCTCTCTGCCTCTCTCTGCCTCTCTCTGCCTCTCTCTGTCTCTGTCTGTGCCTCTCTGGCTCTTTTATTTCTTAATCGATTTCTTCCTCTCTCCGTTTCTCTCTGTCTCGTTCTGACTCTCTCTCCACCTCTCTCTGGCCTTCTCTGACTTTCTCTGTCTCCCTCTATCTCTCGCTGTTTCTCCCCATTTCTCCCTAACTCTCTCTGTCTCTTTCTGTCTCTCTCTGTCTGTCTTGATCATTAGCTTTCTGCCGCTCTCCGTCTCTCTCTATCTGTCTCTCTGTGTCCCTCTCTGTCTCTCTCTATCTCTCGCTGTTTCTCTCTACTTCTCTCTGTCTCTCTCTCTCTCTTTCACTCCCTCTCACTCTCTCCTTGCCTCTTTCTGTCTCTCTCTGTCTCTCTCTGTCTCTCTCTGTCTCTCTGTCCCTCTCTGTCTCTCCCTGTTTCTCTCTACTTCTCTCTGTCCCTCTCTGTCTCTCTCTGTCTCTCTCTGTCTCTCTCCGTCTCTCTCTGTCTGTCTTGATCATTAGCTTTCTGCCGCTCTCCGTTCTCTCTGGCTCTCTTTGTTTCTCTATCACTTTCTTCCTCTCTCCGTTTCTCTCTGTCTCATTCTGTCTCTCTCTCCACCTCTCTCTGCCTCTCTCGGGCCTTCTCTGACTTTCTCCGTCTTTCTCGGTGTCCCTCTGTCACTCCCTGTCTCCCTCTATCTCTCGCTGTTTCTCTCTATTTCTCTCTGTCTCTCTCTCTCTCTCTTTCTGTCCCTCTCTGTCTCTCTTTGCCTCTCTCTGTCTCCCTCTGTCTCTCTCTGTCTCTCTCTGTCTCTCTCTGACTCTTTCTTTCCCTCTCTGTCTCTCTCTGTCTCTTTCTGTCCCTCTCTGTCTCTCCTTGCCTCTCTCTGTCTCCCTCTGTCTCTCTCTGTCTCTCTCCGCCTCTCTCCGTCTCTCTCTGTCTCTCTCTCCCTCTCTCCGTCTCTCTCTATCTGCCCCTCTCTGTCCCTCTCTATCTCTCTCTATCTCTCGCTGTTTCTCTCTACTTTTCTCTGTCTGTCTCTGTCTCCTTGTGTCCCTCTCCATCTCTCCTTGCCTCTCTCTGTGTCTCTCTGTCTCTCTCTGTCTCTCTCTGTCTCTCTCTGCCTCTCTCTGTCTCTCTTTCTCTCTCTCTGCCTCTCTCTCCCTCTATCTGCCTCTCTCTGTCTCTGTCTACTTCTCTCTGTCCCTCTCTGTCTCTTTCTGTCCCTCTCTGCCTCTTTCTGTCCCTCTCTTTCTCCCCTTGCCTCTCTCTGTCTCCCTCTGTCTCTCTCTGTCTCTCTCCGCCTCTCTCCTCTCTGTCTCTCTCTGTCTCTCTCTGTCTTTCTCCGTCTCTCTCTGTCTGTCTTGATCATTAGCTTTCTGCCGCTCTCCGTCTCTCTCTATCTGCCTCTCTCTGTCCCTCTCTACTTCTCTCTGTCTCTCTCTGTCTCTTTCTGTCCCTCTCTGCCTCTTTCTGTCCCTCTCTGTCTCTCCTTGCCTCTCTCTGTCTCCCTCTGTCTCTCTCTGTCTCTCTCCGCCTCTCTCCTCTCTGTCTCTCTCTGTCTCTCTCCGCCTCTCTCCGTCCCTCGCTGCCCCTCTCTGTCTCTCTCTATCTCTCCCTGTTTCTCTCTACTTCTCTCTGTCTCTCTCTCTCACTCTCTGTCCCTCTCTGTCTCTTTCTGTCCCTCTCTGTCTCTCTGTGTCTCTTTCAGTCCCTCTCTGTCTCTTCTTGCCTCTCTCTGTCTCCGTCTGTCTCTCTCTGTCTCTCTCCGCCTCTCTCCGTCTCTCTCTATGTCTCTCTCTGTCTCTCTCCGTCTCTCTCTGTCTCTCTCTCTCTGCCTCTCTCTGTTTCTCTCTGTGCCTCTCTGGCTCCCTTTATTTCTCGATCACTTTCTTCCTCTCTCCGTTTCTCTCTGTCTCGTTCTGTCTCTCTCTCCACCTCTCTCTGCCTCTCTCTGGCCTTCTCTGACTTTCTCTGTCTTTCTCGATGTCTCTCTGTCACTCTCTGTCTCTCTCTATCTCTCGCTGTTTCTCTCTACTTGTCTCTGTCTCTCTCTGTCTCTTTCTGTCTCTCTCTGTCTCTCTCTGTCTCTCTCCGCCTCTCTCCGTCTCACTCTGTCTCTCTTTGTCTCTCTCCGTCTCTCTCTTTCTCTCTCTGTCCCTCTCCGTCTCTCTCTGTCTGTCTTGATCATTAGCTTTCTGCCGCTCTCCGTCTCTCTCTATCTGCCTCTCTCTGTCCCTCTCTGTCTCTCTCTATCTCTCGCTGTTTCTCTCTACTTCTCTCTGTCTCTCTCTCTCTCTTTCTGTCCCTCTCACTCACTCCTTGCCTCTCTCTGTCTCTCTCTGTCTCTCTCTGTCTGTCTTGATCATTAGCTTTCTGCCGCTCTCCGTCTCTCTCTATCACCCTCTCTCTGTCACTCTCTGTCTCCCTCCATCTCTCGCTGTTTCTCTCTATTTCTCTCTGTCTCTCTCTCTCTCTCTTTCTGTCCCTCACTGTCTCGCCTTGCCTCTCTGTCTCTGTCTCTCTCTGTCTCTCTCCGCCTCTCTCGTTCTCTCTCCGGCTCTCTCTCTGTCTCTCTCAGCCTCTCTCCGTCTCTCTCTGTCTGTCTTTGTCTCTCACTGCCTCACTCTGCCTCTCTCTGTCCCTCTCTGCCTGTCTCTGTCTCTCTCCATCTCACTCTGTCTCTCTTAGTCTCTCTTAGTCTCTCTCTGCCTCTCTCCCTCTCTCTGTCCCTCACGGTCTGTCTCTGTCACTCTCGGTCTCTCTATCTCACTCTGTCTCTCTCTGCCTCTCTCTGTCTCTTTCTGTCCCTCTCGGTCTCTCCTTGCCTCTCCCTGTCCCTCTCTGACTTTCTCTGTCTTTCTCGGTGTCTCTCTGTCACTCTCTGTCTCTCTCCATCTCTCGCTGTTTCTCTCTACTTCTCTCAGTCTCTCTCTCTCTCTTTCTGTCGCTCTCTGTCTCTCCTTGCCTCTCTCTGTCTCCCGCTGTCTCTCTCTTTCTCTCTCCGCCTCTCTCCGTCTCTCTCTGTCTCTCTCTCTGTCTCTCTCTGTCTCTCTCTGTCTCTCTCTGCCTCTCTCTGCCTCTCTCTGCCTCTCTCTGTCTCTGTCTGTGCCTCTCTGGCTCTTTTATTTCTCTATCGATTTCTTCCTCTCTCCGTTTCTCTCTGTCTCGTTCTGACTCTCTCTCCACCTCTCTCTGGCCTTCTCTGACTTTCTCTGTCTCCCTCTATCTCTCGCTGTTTCTCCCCATTTCTCCCTAACTCTCTCTGTCTCTTTCTGTCTCTCTCTGTCTCTCTCTGTCTCTCTCCGCCTCTCTCCGTCTCACTCTGTCTCTCTTTGTCTCTCTCCGTCTCTCTCTTTCTCTCTCTGTCCCTCTCCGTCTCTCTCTGTCTGTCTTGATCATTAGCTTTCTGCCGCTCTCCGTCTCTCTCTATCTGCCTCTCTCTGTCTCTCTCTGTCTCTCTCTGTCTCTCTCTGTCTCTCTCTGTCTCTCCCTGCCTCTCTCTGGCTCTCTTTCTCTCTCTCTTTCTCTCTCTCTGCCTCTTTCTGCCTCTCTCTGTCTCTCTCCGTCTCTCTCTGTCTGTCTTGATCATTAGCTTTCTCCCGTTCTCCGTTCTCTCTGGCTCTCTTTGTTTCTCTATCCCTCTCTCTCTCTCTCCCTCTCTCCGTCTCTCTCTATCACCCTCTCTCTGTCACTCTCTGTCTCCCTCCATCTCTCGCTGTTTCTCTCTATTTCTCTCTGTCTCTCTCTCTCTCTTTCTGTCCCTCACTGTCTCGCCTTGCCTCTCTGTCTCTGTCTCTCTCTGTCTCTCTCCGCCTCTCTCGTTCTCTCTCCGGCTCTCTCTCTGTCTCTCTCAGCCTCTCTCCGTCTCTCTCTGTCTCTCTTTGTCTCTCACTGCCTCACTCTGCCTCTCTCTGTCCCTCTCTGCCTGTCTCTGTCTCTCTCCATCTCACTCTGTCTCTCTTAGTCTCTCTTAGTCTCTCTCTGCCTCTCTCTGCCTCTCTCTGTCCCTCACGGTCTGTCTCTGTCTCTCTCGGTCTCTCTAACTCACTCTGTCTCTCTCTGCCTCTCTCTGTCTCTCCCGGTCTCTGTCTCTGTATCCCTGTCTCTCTCTACCTCTCTCTGTCTCTATCTGCCTCTCTCTGTCCCTCTCTGTCTCTTTCTGTCTCTCTCCGTCTCTGTCTCTTCTCTCCCTCTCTGTCTCTCCTTGCCTCTCTCTGTCTCCCTCTGTCTCTCTCTGTCTCTCTCTGTCTCTCTCTGTCTCTCTCTGTCTCTCTCTGTCTCTCTGTCTCTCTCCGTCTCTGTCTCTTTCTGTCTCTCTCCGTCTCTGTCCTTTTCTGTCTCTCTCTGTCTCTCTCTGTCTCTCTCTGTCTCTCTCTGCCTCTCTCTGTCTCGCTTTCTCTCTCCCTCTCTCCGTCTCTCTCTATCTGACTCTCTTTCTATCTGTCTCTCTCTGTCTCTCTCTGTCTCTCTCTGCCTCTCTCTGTCTCTCTCCGTCTCTCTCTGTCTCTCTCTGTCTGTCCCTGCCTCTCTCTAATTCTCTGTCTCTCTCTCTGTCTCTCTCTGTCTCTCTCTGTCTCTCTCTGTTTCTCTCTGTCTCCCTCTGTCTCTCTCTGTCTCTCTCTGTCTCTCTGTCCCTCTCTGTCTCTCCCTGTTTCTCTCTACTTCTCTCTGTCTCCCTCTGTCTCTCCCGGTCTCTGCCTCTACCCTCCTGTCTCTCTCTCCCTCACTCCGTCTCTCTCTATCTGTCTCTCTCTGTCTCTTTCTGTCTCTCTCTGTCTCTCTCAATCCCTCTCTGACTTTCTCTGTCTTTCTCGGTGTCTCTCTGTCACTCTCTGTCTCTCTCTATCTCTCGCTGTTTCTCTCTACTTGTCTCTGTCTCACTCTGTCTCTTTCTGTCCCTCTCTGTCTCTGTCTCTCTCTGTCTCTCTCCGCCTCTCTCGGTCTCTCTCAGCCTCTCTCCGTCTCTCTCTGTCTCTCTTTGTCTCTCACTGCCTCACTCTGCCTCTCTCTGTCCCTCTCTGTCTGTCTCTGTCTCTCTCCATCTCACTCATTCTCTCTTAGTCTCTCTTAGTCTCTCTCTGCCTCTCTCTGCCTCTCTCTGTCCCTCACTGTCTGTCTCTGTCTCTCTCGGTCTCTCTATCTCACTCTGTCTCTCTCTGCCTGTCTCTGTCTCTCTCTGTCTCTCCCGGTCTCTGTCTCTGTCTCCCTGTCTCTCTCTACCTCTCTCTGTCTCTATCTGCCTCCCTCTGTCCCTCTCTGTCTCTTTCTGTCTCTCTCCGTCTCTGTCTCTTCTCTCCCTCTCTGTCTCTCCTTGCCTCTCTCTGTCTCCCTCTGTCTCTCTCTGTCTCTCTCTGTCTCTCTCCGTCTCTGTCTCTTTCTGTCTCTCTCCGTCTCTGTCCCTTTCTGTCTCTCTCTGTCTCTCTCTGCCTCTCTCTGTCTCTCTTTCTCTCTCTCTTTCTCTCTCCCTCTCTCCGTCTCTCTCTATCTAACTCTCTCGCTATCTGTCTCTCTCTGTCTCTCTCTGTCTCTCTCTGCCTCTCTCTGTCTCTCTCCGTCTCTCTCTGTCTCTCTCTGTCTGTCCCTGCCTCTCTCTAACTCTCTGTCTCTCTCTCTGTTTCTCTCTGTCTCTCTCCGCCTCTCTCGGTCTCTCTCCGTCTCTCTCTCTGTCTCTCTCTGTCTCTCTCCGTCTCTCTCGGTCTCTCTCAGCCTCTCTCCGTCTCTCTCTGTCTCTCTTTGTCTCTCACTGCCTCACTCTGCCTCTCTCTGTCCCTCTCTGTCTGTCTCTGTCTCTCTCCATCTCACTCATTCTCTCTTAGTCTCTCTTAGTCTCTCTCTGCCTCTCTCTGCCTCTCTCTGTCCCTCACTGTCTGTCTCTGTCTCTCTCGGTCTCTCTATCTCACTCTGTCTCTCTCTGCCTCTCTCTGTCTCTCTCTGTCTCTCCCGGTCTCTGTCTCTGTCTCCCTGTCTCTCTCTACTTCTCTCTGTCTCTATCTGCCTCCCTCTGTCCCTCTCTGTCTCTTTCTGTCTCTCTCCGTCTCTGTCTCTTCTCTCCCTCTCTGTCTCTCCTTGCCTCTCTCTGTCTCCCTCTGTCTCTCTCTGTCTCTCTCTGTCTCTCTCTGTCTCTCTCCGTCTCTGTCTCTTTCTGTCTCTCTCCGTCTCTGTCCCTTTCTGTCTCTCTCTGTCTCTCTCTGCCTCTCTCTGTCTCTCTTTCTCTCTCTCTTTCTCTCTCCCTCTCTCCGTCTCTCTCTATCTAACTCTCTCGCTATCTGTCTCTCTCTGTCTCTCTCTGTCTCTATCTGTCTCTCTCTGTCTCCCTCTGTCTCTCTCTGTCTCTCTCTGTCTCTTTCTGTCTCTCTCCGTCGCTGTCTCTTTCTGTCCCTCTCTGTCTCTCCTTGCCTCTCCCTGTCCCTCTCTGACTTTCTCTGTCTTTCTCGGTGTCTCTCTGTCACTCTCTGTCTCTCTCCATCTCTCGCTGTTTCTCTCTACTTCTCTCTGTCTCTCTCTCTCTCTTTCTGTCGCTCTCTGTCTCTCCTTGCCTCTCTCTGTCTCCCTCTGTCTCTCTCTTTCTCTCTCCGCCTCTCTCCGTCTCTCTCTGTCTCTCTCTGTCTCTCTCTGTCTCTCTCTGCCTCTCTCTGCCTCTCTCTGCCTCTCTCTGTCTCTGTCTGTGCCTCTCTGGCTCTTTTATTTCTTAATCGATTTCTTCCTCTCTCCGTTTCTCTCTGTCTCGTTCTGACTCTCTCTCCACCTCTCTCTGGCCTTCTCTGACTTTCTCTGTCTCCCTCTATCTCTCGCTGTTTCTCCCCATTTCTCCCTAACTCTCTCTGTCTCTTTCTGTCTCTCTCTGTCTGTCTTGATCATTAGCTTTCTGCCGCTCTCCGTCTCTCTCTATCTGCCTCTCTGTGTCCCTCTCTGTCTCTCTCTATCTCTCGCTGTTTCTCTCTACTTCTCTCTGTCTCTCTCTCTCTCTTTCACTCCCTCTCACTCTCTCCTTGCCTCTTTCTGTCTCTCTCTGTCTCTCTCTGTCTCTCTCTGTCTCTCTGTCCCTCTCTGTCTCTCCCTGTTTCTCTCTACTTCTCTCTGTCCCTCTCTGTCTCTCTCTGTCTCTCTCTGTCTCTCTCCGTCTCTCTCTGTCTGTCTTGATCATTAGCTTTCTGCCGCTCTCCGTTCTCTCTGGCTCTCTTTGTTTCTCTATCACTTTCTTCCTCTCTCCGTTTCTCTCTGTCTCATTCTGTCTCTCTCTCCACCTCTCTCTGCCTCTCTCGGGCCTTCTCTGACTTTCTCCGTCTTTCTCGGTGTCCCTCTGTCACTCCCTGTCTCCCTCTATCTCTCGCTGTTTCTCTCTATTTCTCTCTGTCTCTCTCTCTCTCTCTTTCTGTCCCTCTCTGTCTCTCTTTGCCTCTCTCTGTCTCCCTCTGTCTCTCTCTGTCTCTCTCTGTCTCTCTCTGACTCTTTCTTTCCCTCTCTGTCTCTCTCTGTCTCTTTCTGTCCCTCTCTGTCTCTCCTTGCCTCTCTCTGTCTCCCTCTGTCTCTCTCTGTCTCTCTCCGCCTCTCTCCGTCTCTCTCTGTCTCTCTCTCCCTCTCTCCGTCTCTCTCTATCTGCCCCTCTCTGTCCCTCTCTATCTCTCTCTATCTCTCGCTGTTTCTCTCTACTTTTCTCTGTCTGTCTCTGTCTCCTTGTGTCCCTCTCCATCTCTCCTTGCCTCTCTCTGTGTCTCTCTGTCTCTCTCTGTCTCTCTCTGTCTCTCTCTGCCTCTCTCTGTCTCTCTTTCTCTCTCTCTGCCTCTCTCTCCCTCTATCTGCCTCTCTCTGTCTCTGTCTACTTCTCTCTGTCCCTCTCTGTCTCTTTCTGTCCCTCTCTGCCTCTTTCTGTCCCTCTCTTTCTCCCCTTGCCTCTCTCTGTCTCCCTCTGTCTCTCTCTGTCTCTCTCCGCCTCTCTCCTCTCTGTCTCTCTCTGTCTCTCTCTGTCTTTCTCCGTCTCTCTCTGTCTGTCTTGATCATTAGCTTTCTGCCGCTCTCCGTCTCTCTCTATCTGCCTCTCTCTGTCCCTCTCTACTTCTCTCTGTCTCTCTCTGTCTCTTTCTGTCCCTCTCTGCCTCTTTCTGTCCCTCTCTGTCTCTCCTTGCCTCTCTCTGTCTCCCTCTGTCTCTCTCTGTCTCTCTCCGCCTCTCTCCTCTCTGTCTCTCTCTGTCTCTCTCCGCCTCTCTCCGTCCCTCGCTGCCCCTCTCTGTCTCTCTCTATCTCTCCCTGTTTCTCTCTACTTCTCTCTGTCTCTCTCTCTCACTCTCTGTCCCTCTCTGTCCCACTCTGACTTTCTCTGTCTTTCTCGGTGTCTCTCTGTCACTCTCTGTCTCTCTCTATCTCTCGCTGTTTCTCTCTACTTGTCTCTGTCTCTCTCTGTCTCTTTCTGTCCCTCTCTGTCTCTCTGTGTCTCTTTCAGTCCCTCTCTGTCTCTTCTTGCCTCTCTCTGTCTCCGTCTGTCTCTCTCTGTCTCTCTCCGCCTCTCTCCGTCTCTCTCTATGTCTCTCTCTGTCTCTCTCCGTCTCTCTCTGTCTCTCTCTCTCTGCCTCTCTCTGTTTCTCTCTGTGCCTCTCTGGCTCCCTTTATTTCTCGATCACTTTCTTCCTCTCTCCGTTTCTCTCTGTCTCGTTCTGTCTCTCTCTCCACCTCTCTCTGCCTCTCTCTGGCCTTCTCTGACTTTCTCTGTCTTTCTCGATGTCTCTCTGTCACTCTCTGTCTCTCTCTATCTCTCGCTGTTTCTCTCTACTTGTCTCTGTCTCTCTCTGTCTCTTTCTGTCTCTCTCTGTCTCTCTCTGTCTCTCTCCGCCTCTCTCCGTCTCACTCTGTCTCTCTTTGTCTCTCTCCGTCTCTCTCTTTCTCTCTCTGTCCCTCTCCGTCTCTCTCTGTCTGTCTTGATCATTAGCTTTCTGCCGCTCTCCGTCTCTCTCTATCTGCCTCTCTCTGTCCCTCTCTGTCTCTCTCTATCTCTCGCTGTTTCTCTCTACTTCTCTCTGTCTCTCTCTCTCTCTTTCTGTCCCTCTCACTCACTCCTTGCCTCTCTCTGTCTCTCTCTGTCTCTCTCTGTCTGTCTTGATCATTAGCTTTCTGCCGCTCTCCGTCTCTCTCTATCACCCTCTCTCTGTCACTCTCTGTCTCCCTCCATCTCTCGCTGTTTCTCTCTATTTCTCTCTGTCTCTCTCTCTCTCTCTTTCTGTCCCTCACTGTCTCGCCTTGCCTCTCTGTCTCTGTCTCTCTCTGTCTCTCTCCGCCTCTCTCGTTCTCTCTCCGGCTCTCTCTCTGTCTCTCTCAGCCTCTCTCCGTCTCTCTCTGTCTGTCTTTGTCTCTCACTGCCTCACTCTGCCTCTCTCTGTCCCTCTCTGCCTGTCTCTGTCTCTCTCCATCTCACTCTGTCTCTCTTAGTCTCTCTTAGTCTCTCTCTGCCTCTCTCCCTCTCTCTGTCCCTCACGGTCTGTCTCTGTCACTCTCGGTCTCTCTATCTCACTCTGTCTCTCTCTGCCTCTCTCTGTCTCTTTCTGTCCCTCTCGGTCTCTCCTTGCC
Organism: Diachasmimorpha longicaudata; assembly: GCF_034640455.1. Lineage (NCBI taxonomy): Eukaryota > Metazoa > Arthropoda > Insecta > Hymenoptera > Braconidae > Diachasmimorpha > Diachasmimorpha longicaudata. The sequence goes on from NW_026973898.1 coordinate 989,033, forward strand.
TCTCCCTGTCCCTCTCTGACTTTCTCTGTCTTTCTCGGTGTCTCTCTGTCACTCTCTGTCTCTCTCCATCTCTCGCTGTTTCTCTCTACTTCTCTCAGTCTCTCTCTCTCTCTTTCTGTCGCTCTCTGTCTCTCCTTGCCTCTCTCTGTCTCCCGCTGTCTCTCTCTTTCTCTCTCCGCCTCTCTCCGTCTCTCTCTGTCTCTCTCTCTGTCTCTCTCTGTCTCTCTCTGTCTCTCTCTGCCTCTCTCTGCCTCTCTCTGCCTCTCTCTGTCTCTGTCTGTGCCTCTCTGGCTCTTTTATTTCTCTATCGATTTCTTCCTCTCTCCGTTTCTCTCTGTCTCGTTCTGACTCTCTCTCCACCTCTCTCTGGCCTTCTCTGACTTTCTCTGTCTCCCTCTATCTCTCGCTGTTTCTCCCCATTTCTCCCTAACTCTCTCTGTCTCTTTCTGTCCCTCTCTGTCTCTCCTTGCCTCTCTCTGTCTCCCTCTGTCTCTCTTTGTCTCTCTCCGCCTCTCTCCGTCTCTCTCTTTCTGTCTCTGTCTCTCTCCGTCTCTCTCTGTCTGTCTTGATCATTAGCTTTCTGCCGCTCTCCGTCTCTCTCTATCTGCCTCTCTGTGTCCCTCTCTGTCTCTCTCTATCTCTCGCTGTTTCTCTCTACTTCTCTCTGTCTCTCTCTCTCTCTTTCACTCCCTCTCACTCTCTCCTTGCCTCTTTCTGTCTCTCTCTGTCTCTCTCTGTCTCTCTCTGTCTCTCCCTGCCTCTCTCTGTCTCTCTTTCTCTCTCTCTACCTCTTTCTGCCTCTATCTGCCTCTCTCTGTCTCTCTCTACTTCTCTCTGTCCCTCTCTGTCTCTCTCTGTCTCTCTCCCTCTCTCTCTGTCTCTCTCCGTCTCTCTCTGTCTGTCTTGATCATTAGCTTTCTGCCGCTCTCCGTTCTCTCTGGCTCTCTTTGTTTCTCTATCACTTTCTTCCTCTCTCCGTTTCTCTCTGTCTCATTCTGTCTCTCTCTCCACCTCTCTCTGCCTCTCTCGGGCCTTCTCTGACTTTCTCCGTCTTTCTCGGTGTCCCTCTGTCACTCCCTGTCTCCCTCTATCTCTCGCTGTTTCTCTCTATTTCTCTCTGTCTCTCTCTCTCTCTCTTTCTGTCCCTCTCTGTCTCTCTTTGCCTCTCTCTGTCTCCCTCTGTCTCTCTCTGTCTCTCTCTGTCTCTCTCTGACTCTTTCTTTCCCTCTCTGTCTCTCTCTGTCTCTTTCTGTCCCTCTCTGTCTCTCCTTGCCTCTCTCTGTCTCCCTCTGTCTCTCTCTGTCTCTCTCCGCCTCTCTCCGTCTCTCTCTGTCTCTCTCTCCCTCTCTCCGTCTCTCTCTATCTGCCCCTCTCTGTCCCTCTCTATCTCTCTCTATCTCTCGCTGTTTCTCTCTACTTTTCTCTGTCTGTCTCTGTCTCCTTGTGTCCCTCTCCATCTCTCCTTGCCTCTCTCTGTGTCTCTCTGTCTCTCTCTGTCTCTCTCTGTCTCTCTCTGCCTCTCTCTGTCTCTCTTTCTCTCTCTCTGCCTCTCTCTCCCTCTATCTGCCTCTCTCTGTCTCTGTCTACTTCTCTCTGTCCCTCTCTGTCTCTTTCTGTCCCTCTCTGCCTCTTTCTGTCCCTCTCTTTCTCCCCTTGCCTCTCTCTGTCTCCCTCTGTCTCTCTCTGTCTCTCTCCGCCTCTCTCCTCTCTGTCTCTCTCTGTCTCTCTCTGTCTTTCTCCGTCTCTCTCTGTCTGTCTTGATCATTAGCTTTCTGCCGCTCTCCGTCTCTCTCTATCTGCCTCTCTCTGTCCCTCTCTACTTCTCTCTGTCTCTCTCTGTCTCTTTCTGTCCCTCTCTGCCTCTTTCTGTCCCTCTCTGTCTCTCCTTGCCTCTCTCTGTCTCCCTCTGTCTCTCTCTGTCTCTCTCCGCCTCTCTCCTCTCTGTCTCTCTCTGTCTCTCTCCGCCTCTCTCCGTCCCTCGCTGCCCCTCTCTGTCTCTCTCTATCTCTCCCTGTTTCTCTCTACTTCTCTCTGTCTCTCTCTCTCACTCTCTGTCCCTCTCTGTCCCACTCTGACTTTCTCTGTCTTTCTCGGTGTCTCTCTGTCACTCTCTGTCTCTCTCTATCTCTCGCTGTTTCTCTCTACTTGTCTCTGTCTCTCTCTGTCTCTTTCTGTCCCTCTCTGTCTCTCTGTGTCTCTTTCAGTCCCTCTCTGTCTCTTCTTGCCTCTCTCTGTCTCCGTCTGTCTCTCTCTGTCTCTCTCCGCCTCTCTCCGTCTCTCTCTATGTCTCTCTCTGTCTCTCTCCGTCTCTCTCTGTCTCTCTCTCTCTGCCTCTCTCTGTTTCTCTCTGTGCCTCTCTGGCTCCCTTTATTTCTCGATCACTTTCTTCCTCTCTCCGTTTCTCTCTGTCTCGTTCTGTCTCTCTCTCCACCTCTCTCTGCCTCTCTCTGGCCTTCTCTGACTTTCTCTGTCTTTCTCGATGTCTCTCTGTCACTCTCTGTCTCTCTCTATCTCTCGCTGTTTCTCTCTACTTGTCTCTGTCTCTCTCTGTCTCTTTCTGTCTCTCTCTGTCTCTCTCTGTCTCTCTCCGCCTCTCTCCGTCTCACTCTGTCTCTCTTTGTCTCTCTCCGTCTCTCTCTTTCTCTCTCTGTCCCTCTCCGTCTCTCTCTGTCTGTCTTGATCATTAGCTTTCTGCCGCTCTCCGTCTCTCTCTATCTGCCTCTCTCTGTCCCTCTCTGTCTCTCTCTATCTCTCGCTGTTTCTCTCTACTTCTCTCTGTCTCTCTCTCTCTCTTTCTGTCCCTCTCACTCACTCCTTGCCTCTCTCTGTCTCTCTCTGTCTCTCTCTGTCTGTCTTGATCATTAGCTTTCTGCCGCTCTCCGTCTCTCTCTATCACCCTCTCTCTGTCACTCTCTGTCTCCCTCCATCTCTCGCTGTTTCTCTCTATTTCTCTCTGTCTCTCTCTCTCTCTCTTTCTGTCCCTCACTGTCTCGCCTTGCCTCTCTGTCTCTGTCTCTCTCTGTCTCTCTCCGCCTCTCTCGTTCTCTCTCCGGCTCTCTCTCTGTCTCTCTCAGCCTCTCTCCGTCTCTCTCTGTCTGTCTTTGTCTCTCACTGCCTCACTCTGCCTCTCTCTGTCCCTCTCTGCCTGTCTCTGTCTCTCTCCATCTCACTCTGTCTCTCTTAGTCTCTCTTAGTCTCTCTCTGCCTCTCTCCCTCTCTCTGTCCCTCACGGTCTGTCTCTGTCACTCTCGGTCTCTCTATCTCACTCTGTCTCTCTCTGCCTCTCTCTGTCTCTTTCTGTCCCTCTCGGTCTCTCCTTGCCTCTCCCTGTCCCTCTCTGACTTTCTCTGTCTTTCTCGGTGTCTCTCTGTCACTCTCTGTCTCTCTCCATCTCTCGCTGTTTCTCTCTACTTCTCTCAGTCTCTCTCTCTCTCTTTCTGTCGCTCTCTGTCTCTCCTTGCCTCTCTCTGTCTCCCGCTGTCTCTCTCTTTCTCTCTCCGCCTCTCTCCGTCTCTCTCTGTCTCTCTCTCTGTCTCTCTCTGTCTCTCTCTGTCTCTCTCTGCCTCTCTCTGCCTCTCTCTGCCTCTCTCTGTCTCTGTCTGTGCCTCTCTGGCTCTTTTATTTCTCTATCGATTTCTTCCTCTCTCCGTTTCTCTCTGTCTCGTTCTGACTCTCTCTCCACCTCTCTCTGGCCTTCTCTGACTTTCTCTGTCTCCCTCTATCTCTCGCTGTTTCTCCCCATTTCTCCCTAACTCTCTCTGTCTCTTTCTGTCCCTCTCTGTCTCTCCTTGCCTCTCTCTGTCTCCCTCTGTCTCTCTTTGTCTCTCTCCGCCTCTCTCCGTCTCTCTCTTTCTGTCTCTGTCTCTCTCCGTCTCTCTCTGTCTGTCTTGATCATTAGCTTTCTGCCGCTCTCCGTCTCTCTCTATCTGCCTCTCTGTGTCCCTCTCTGTCTCTCTCTATCTCTCGCTGTTTCTCTCTACTTCTCTCTGTCTCTCTCTCTCTCTTTCACTCCCTCTCACTCTCTCCTTGCCTCTTTCTGTCTCTCTCTGTCTCTCTCTGTCTCTCTCTGTCTCTCCCTGCCTCTCTCTGTCTCTCTTTCTCTCTCTCTACCTCTTTCTGCCTCTATCTGCCTCTCTCTGTCTCTCTCTACTTCTCTCTGTCCCTCTCTGTCTCTCTCTGTCTCTCTCCCTCTCTCTCTGTCTCTCTCCGTCTCTCTCTGTCTGTCTTGATCATTAGCTTTCTGCCGCTCTCCGTTCTCTCTGGCTCTCTTTGTTTCTCTATCACTTTCTTCCTCTCTCCGTTTCTCTCTGTCTCATTCTGTCTCTCTCTCCACCTCTCTCTGCCTCTCTCGGGCCTTCTCTGACTTTCTCCGTCTTTCTCGGTGTCCCTCTGTCACTCCCTGTCTCCCTCTATCTCTCGCTGTTTCTCTCTATTTCTCTCTGTCTCTCTCTCTCTCTCTTTCTGTCCCTCTCCGTCTCTCTTTGCCTCTCTCTGTCTCCCTCTGTCTCTCTCTGTCTCTCTCTGTCTCTCTCTGTCTCTTTCTTTCCCTCTCTGTCTCTCTCTGTCTCTTTCTGTCCCTCTCTGTCTCTCCTTGTCTCTCTCTGTCTCCCTCTGTCTCTCTCTGTCTCTCTCCGCCTCTCTGCGTCTCTCTCTGTCTCTCTCTCCCTCTCTCCGTCTCTCTCTATCTGCCCCTCTCTGTCCCTCTCTATCTCTCTCTATCTCTCGCTGTTTCTCTCTACTTTTCTTTGTCTGTCTCTGTCTCCTTGTGTCCCTCTCCATCTCTCCTTGCCTCTCTCTGTGTCTCTCTGTCTCTCTCTGTCCCTCTCTGTCCCGCTCTGACTTTCTCTGTCTTTCTCGGTGTCTCTCTGTCACTCTCTGTTTCTCTCTATCTCTCGCTGTTTCTCTCTACTTGTCTCTGTCTCTCTCTGTCTCTTTCTGTCCCTCTCTGTCTCTCTGTGTCTCTTTCAGTCCCTCTCTGTCTCTTCTTGCCTCACTCTGTCTCCCTCTGTCTCTCTCTGTCTCTCTCCGTCTCTCTCTCTGTCTCTCTCTGTCTCTCTCCGTCTCTCTCTGTCTCTCTCTCTCTGCCTCTCTCTGTTTCTCTCTGTGCCTCTCTGGCTCCCTTTATTTCTCGATCACTTTCTTCCTCTCTCCGTTTCTCTCTGTCTCGTTCTGTCTCTCTCTCCACCTCTCTCTGCCTCTCTCTGGCCTTCTCTGACTTTCTCTGTCTTTCTCGATGTCTCTCTGTCACTCTCTGTCTCTCTCTATCTCTCGCTGTTTCTCTCTACTTGTCTCTGTCTCTCTCTGTCTCTTTCTGTCTCTCTCTGTCTCTCTCTGTCTCTCTCCGCCTCTCTCCGTCTCACTCTGTCTCTCTTTGTCTCTCTCCGTCTCTCTCTTTCTCTCTCTGTCCCTCTCCGTCTCTCTCTGTCTGTCTTGATCATTAGCTTTCTGCCGCTCTCCGTCTCTCTCTATCTGCCTCTCTCTGTCCCTCTCTGTCTCTCTCTATCTCTCGCTGTTTCTCTCTACTTCTCTCTGTCTCTCTCTCTCTCTTTCTGTCCCTCTCACTCTCTCCTTGCCTCTCTCTGTCTCTCTCTGTCTCTCTCTGTCTCTCTCTGTCTTTCTCTGTCTCTCTCTGTCTCTCCCTGCCTCTCTCTGGCTCTCTTTCTCTCTCTCTGCCTCTTTCTGCCTCTCTCTGTCTCTCTCCGTCTCTCTCTGTCTGTCTTGATCATTAGCTTTCTCCCGCTCTCCGTTCTCTCTGGCTCTCTTTGTTTCTCTATCTCTCTCTCTCTCCCTCTCTCCGTCTCTCTCTATCACCCTCTCTCTGTCACTCTGTGTCTCCCTCCATCTCTCGCTGTTTCTCTCTATTTCTCTCTGTCTCTCTCTCTCTCTTTCTGTCCCTCACTGTCTCGCCTTGCCTCTCTGTCTCTGTCTCTCTCTGTCTCTCTCCGCCTCTCTCGTTCTCTCTCCGGCTCTCTCTCTGTCTCTCTCAGCCTCTCTCCGTCTCTCTCTGTCTCTCTTTGTCTCTCACTGCCTCACTCTGCCTCTCTCTGTCCCTCTCTGCCTGTCTCTGTCTCTCTCCATCTCACTCTGTCTCTCTTAGTCTCTCTTAGTCTCTCTCTGCCTCTCTCTGCCTCTCTCTGTGCCTCACGGTCTGTCTCTGTCTCTCTCGGTCTCTCTAACTCACTCTGTCTCTCTCTGCCTCTCTCTGTCTCTCCCGGTCTCTGTCTCTGTATCCCTGTCTCTCTCTACCTCTCTCTGTCTCTATCTGCCTCTCTCTGTCCCTCTCTGTCTCTTTCTGTCTCTCTCCGTCTCTGTCTCTTCCCTCCCTCTCTGTCTCTCCTTGCCTCTCTCTGTCTCCCTCTGTCTCTCTCTCTCTCTGTCTCTCTCTGTCTCTCTCTGTCTCTCTCTGTCTCTCCCTGTCTCTCTCCGTCTCTGTCTCTTTCTGTCTCTCTCCGTCTCTGTCCTTTTCTGTCTCTCTCTGTCTCTCTCTGTCTCTCCCGGTCTCTGCCTCTACCCTCCTGTCTCTCTCTCCCTCACTCCGTCTCTCTCTATCTCTCTCTCTCTGTCTCTTTCTGTCTCTCTCTGTCTCTCTCTGTCTGTCTCTGTCTCTCTCCATCTCACTCATTCTCTCTTAGTCTCTCTTAGTCTCTCTCTGCCTCTCTCTGCCTCTCTCTGTCCCTCACTGTCTGTCTCTGTCTCTCTCGGTCTCTCTATCTCACTCTGTCTCTCTCTGCCTGTCTCTGTCTCTCTCTGTCTCTCCCGGTCTCTGTCTCTGTCTCCCTGTCTCTCTCTACCTCTCTCTGTCTCTATCTGCCTCCCTCTGTCCCTCTCTGTCTCTTTCTGTCTCTCTCCGTCTCTGTCCCTTTCTGTCTCTCTCTGTCTCTCTCTGCCTCTCTCTGTCTCTCTTTCTCTCTCTCTTTCTCTCTCCCTCTCTCCGTCTCTCTCTATCTAACTGTCTCGCTATCTGTCTCTCTCTGTCTCTCTCTGTCTCTCTCTGCCTCTCTCTGTCTCTCTCTGTCTCTCACTGTCTCTCTCCGTCTCTGTCTCTTTCTGTCTCTCTCCGTCTCTGTCCCTTTCTGTCTCTCTCTGTCTCTCTCTGCCTCACTCTGTCTCTCTTTCTCTCTCTCTTTCTCTCTCCCTCTCTCCGTCTCTCTCTATCTAACTCTCTCGCTATCTGTCTCTCTCTGTCTCTCTCTGCCTCTCTCTGTCCCTCACTGTCTGTCTCTGTCTCTCTCGGTCTCTCTATCTCAGTCTGTCTCTCTCTGCCTCTCTCTGTCTCTCTCTGTTTCGCCCGGTCTCTGTCTCTGTCTCCCTGTCTCTCTCTACTTCTCTCTGTCTCTATCTGCCTCCCTCTGTCCCTCTCTGTCTCTTTCTGTCTCTCTCCGTCTCTCTCTGTCTCTCTCTGTCTCTCTCTGTCTCTCTCTGCCTCTCTCTGCCTCTCTCTGCCTCTCGCCGTCTCTCTCTATCTGCCTCTCTCTGTCCCTCTCTGTCTCTCTCTGTCTCTCTCTGTCTCTGTCCCTTTCTGTCTCTCTCTGTCTCTCTCTGCCTCTCTCTGTCTCTCTTTCTCTCTCTCTTTCTCTCTCGCTATCTGTCTCTCTCTGTCTCTCTCTGTCTCTATCTGTCTCTCTCTGTCTCTCTCTGTCTCTATCTGTCTCTCTCTGTCTCCCTCTGTCTCTCTCTGTCTCCCTCTGTCTCTCTCTGTCTCTCTCTGTCTCTCTCTGTCTCTCTCCGTCTCTGTCTCTTTCTGTCTCTCTCCGTCTCTGTCCCTTTCTGTCTCTCTCTGTCTCTCTCTGCCTCTCTCTGTCTCTCTTTCTCTCTCTCTTTCTCTCTCGCTATCTGTCTCTCTCTGTCTCTCTCTGTCTCTATCTGTCTCTCTCTGTCTCTCTCTGTCTCTATCTGTCTCTCTCTGTCTCCCTCTGTCTCTCTCTGTCTCTCTCTGTCTCTCTCTGTCTCTTTCTGTCTCTCTCCGTCTCTGTCTCTTTCTGTCCCTCTCTGTCTCTCCTTGCCTCTCCCTGTCCCTCTCTGACTTTCTCTGTCTTTCTCGGTGTCTCTCTGTCACTCTCTGTCTCTCTCCATCTCTCGCTGTTTCTCTCTACTTCTCTCTGTCTCTCTCTCTCTCTTTCTGTCGCTCTCTGTCTCTCCTTGCCTCTCTCTGTCTCCCTCTGTCTCTCTCTTTCTCTTTCCGCCTCTCTCCGTCTCTCTCTGTCTCTCTCTGTCTCTCTCTGTCTCTCTCTGCCTCTCTCTGCCTCTCTCTGCCTCTCTCTGTCTCTGTCTGTGCCTCTCTGGCTCTTTTATTTCTCTATCGATTTCTTCCTCTCTCCGTTTCTCTCTGTCTCGTTCTGACTCTCTCTCCACCTCTCTCTGGCCTTCTCTGACTTTCTCTGTCTCCCTCTATCTCTCGCTGTTTCTCCCCATTTCTCCCTAACTCTCTCTGTCTCTTTCTGTCCCTCTCTGTCTCTCCTTGCCTCTCTCTGTCTCCCTCTGTCTCTCTTTGTCTCTCTCCGCCTCTCTCCGTCTCTCTCTTTCTGTCTCTGTCTCTCTCCGTCTCTCTCTGTCTGTCTTGATCATTAGCTTTCTGCCGCTCTCCGTCTCTCTCTATCTGCCTCTCTGTGTCCCTCTCTGTCTCTCTCTATCTCTCGCTGTTTCTCTCTACTTCTCTCTGTCTCTCTCTCTCTCTTTCAGTCCCTCTCACTCTCTCCTTGCCTCTTTCTGTCTCTCTCTGTCTCTCTCTGTCTCTCTCTGTCTCTCCCTGCCTCTCTCTGTCTCTCTTTCTCTCTCTCTACCTCTTTCTGCCTCTATCTGCCTCTCTCTGTCTCTCTCTACTTCTCTCTGTCCCTCTCTGTCTCTCTCTGTCTCTCTCCGTCTCTCTCTGTCTCTCTCCGTCTCTCTCTGTCTGTCTTGATCATTAGCTTTCTGCCGCTCTCCGTTCTCTCTGGCTCTCTTTGTTTCTCTATCACTTTCTTCCTCTCTCCGTTTCTCTCTGTCTCATTCTGTCTCTCTCTCCACCTCTCTCTGCCTCTCTCGGGCCTTCTCTGACTTTCTCCGTCTTTCTCGGTGTCCCTCTGTCACTCCCTGTCTCCCTCTATCTCTCGCTGTTTCTCTCTATTTCTCTCTGTCTCTCTCTTTCTGTCCCTCTCTGTCTCTCTTTGCCTCTCTCTGTCTCACTCTGTCTCTCTCTGTCTCTCTCTGTCTCTCTCTGTCTCTCTCCGCCTCTCTCCGTCTCTCTCTGTCTCTCTCTCCCTCTCTCCGTCTCTCTCTATCTGCCCCTCTCTGTCCCTCTCTATCTCTCTCTATCTCTCGCTGTTTCTCTCTACTTTTCTCTGTCTGTCTCTGTCTCCTTGTGTCCCTCTCCATCTCTCCTTGCCTCTCTCTGTGTCTCTCTGTCTCTCTCTGTCTCTCTCTGCCTCTCTCTGTCTCTCTTTCTCTCTCTCTGCCTCTCTCTCCCTCTATCTGCCTCTCTCTGTCTCTCTCTACTTCTCTCTGTCTCTCTCTGTCTCTTTCTGTCCCTCTCTGCCTCTTTCTGTCCCTCTCTTTCTCCCCTTGCCTCTCTCTGTCTCCCTCTGTCTCTATCTGTCTCTCTGTGTCTCCCTCTGTCTCTCTCTGTCACTCTCTGCCTCTCTCTCCCTCTCGCCGTCTCTCTCTATCTGCCTCTCTCTGTCCCTCTCTGTCTCTCTCTGTCTCTCTCTGTCTCTCTCTGCCTCTCTCTGTCTCTCTTTCTCTCTCTCTGCCTCTCTCTCCCTCTATCTGCCTCTCTCTGTCTCTCTCTACTTCTCTCTGTCTCTCTCTGTCTCTTTCTGTCCCTCTCTGCCTCTTTCTGTCCCTCTCTTTCTCCCCTTGCCTCTCTCTGTCTCCCTCTGTCTCTCTCTGTCTCTCTCCGCCTCTCTCCTCTCTGTCTCTCTCTGTCTCTCTCTGTCTTTCTCCGTCTCTCTCTGTCTGTCTTGATCATTAGCTTTCTGCCGCTCTCCGTCTCTCTCTATCTGCCTCTCTCTGTCCCTCTCTACTTCTCTCTGTCTCTCTCTGTCTCTTTCTGTCCCTCTCTGCCTCTTTCTGTCCCTCTCTGTCTCTCCTTGCCTCTCTCTGTCTCCCTCTGTCTCTCTCTGTCTCTCTCCGCCTCTCTCCGTCTCTCTCTGTCTCTCTCTATCTCTCTCCGTCTCTCTCTGTCTGTCTTGATCATTAGCTTTCTGCCGCTCTCCGTTCTCTCTGGCTCTCTTTGTTTCTCTGTCTCTCTCTGTCACACTCTGTCTCTCTCTCTGTCTCTGTCTCTCTCTGTCTCTCTCCGCCTCTCTCGGTCTCTCACCGTCTCTCTCTCTGTCTGTCTCCTTCTCTCTCTATCTGCCTCTCTCTGTCCCTCGATGTCTCTTTCTGTCTCTCTCCGTCTCTGTCTCTTTCTGTCCCTCTCTGTCTCTCCTTGCCTCTCTCTCTCTGTCTCTGTCTCTCTCTGTCTCTCTCCGCCTCTCTCGGTCTCTCTCCGTCTCTCTCTCTCTGTCTGTCTCCGTCTCTGGCTATCTGCCTCTCTCTGTCCCTCTCTGTCCCGCTCGGACTTTCTCTGTCTTTCTCGGTGTCTCTCTGTCACTCTCTATCTCTCTCCATCTCTCGCTGTTTCCCTCTACTTCTCTCTGTCCCTCTCTCTCTCTTTCTGTCCCTCTCTGTCTCTCCTTGCCTCTCTCTGTCTCCCTCTGTCTCTCTCTGTCTCTCTCCGCCTCTCTCCGTCTCTCTCTGTCTCTCTCTGGCTCTCTCCGTCTCTCTCTGTCTCTCTCCGTCTCTGTCTCTTTCTGTCTCTCTCCGTCTCTGTCCCTCTCTGTCTCTCCTTGCCTCTCTCTGTCTCTCTCTGTCTGTCCCTGCCTCTCTCTAACTCTCTGTCTCTCTCTGTCTCTCTTTGTCTCTATCTGTCTCTCTCTGTCTCCCTCTGTCTCTCTCTGTCTCTCTCTGCCTCTCTCTCCCTCTCGCCGTCTCTCTCTATCTGCCTCTCTCTGTCCCTCTCTGTCTCTCTCTATCTCTCCCTGTTTCTCTCTACTTCTCTCTGTCTCTCTCTGTCTCTCCCGGTCTCTGTCTCTACCCTCCTGTCTCTCTCTCCCTCTCTCCGTCTCTCTCTATCTGTCTCTCTCTCTATCTGTCTCTCTCTGTCTCTTTCTGTCTATCTCTGTCTCTCCTTGCCTCTCCCTGTCCCTCTCTGACTTTCTCTGTCTTTCTCGGTGTCTCTCTGTCACTCTCTGTCTCTCTCTATCTCTCGCTGTTTCTCTCTACTTGTCTCTGTCTCTCTCTGTTTCTTTCTGTCCCTCTCTGTCTCTCTCTGTCTCTTTCTGTCCCTCTCACTCTCTCCTTGCCACTCTCTGTCTCCCTCTGTCTCTCTCTGTCTCTCTCTCCCTCTCGCCGTCTCTCTCTATCTGCCTCTCTCTGTCCCTCTCTGTCTCTCTCTATCTCTCCCTGTTTCTCTCTACTTCTCTCTGTCTCTCTCTGTTTCTCCCGGTCTCTGTCTCTACCCTCCTGTCTCTCTCTCCCTCTCTCCGTCTCTCTCTATCTGTCTCTCTCTCTATCTGTCTCTCTCTGTCTCTTTCTGTCTATCTCAGTCTCTCTCTGTCCCTCTCTGACTTTCTCTGTCTTTCTCGGTGTCTCTCTGTCACTCTCTGTCTCTCTCTATCTCTCGCTGTTTCTCTCTACTTGTCTCTGTCTCTCTCTGTCTCTTTCTGTCCGTCTCTGTCTCTCTCTGTCTCTTTCTGTCCCTCTCTGTCTCTCCTTGCCTCTCTCTGTCTCCCTCTGTCTCTCTCTGTATTCCGCCTCTCTCCGTCTCTCTCTGTCTCTCTCTCCCTCTCTCCGTCTCTCTCTATCTGCCCCTCTCTGTCCCTCTCTATCTCTCACTATCTCTCGCTGTTTCTCTCTACTTTTCTCTGTCTGTCTCTGTCTCCTTGTGTCCCTCTCCATCTCTCCTTGCCTCTCTCTGTGTCTCTCTGTGTCTCTGTCTCTCTCTGTCTCTCTCTGCCTCTCTCTGTCTCTCTTTCTCTCTCTCTGCCTCTCTCTCCCTCTATCTGCCTCTCTCTGTCGCTCTCTACTTCTCTCTGTCTCTCCCGGTCTCTGTCTCTACCCTCCTGTCTCTCTCTCTCTCCGTCTCTCTCTATCTGTCTCTCTCTTCATCTGTCTCTCTCTGTCTCTCTCTGCCTCTCTTTCTCTCTTTCTCTCTCTCTTTCTCTCTCTCTGCCTCTCTCTCCCTCCATCTGCCTCTCTCTGTCTCTCTCTACTTCTCTCTGTCTCTCTCTGTCTCTTTCTGTCTCTCTCTCCCTCTCTCTCCCTCTCGCCGTCTCTCTCTATCTGCCTCCCTCTGTCCCTCTCTGTCTCTCTCTATCTCTCCCTGTTTCTCTCTACTTCTCTCTCTCTCTCTCTGTCTCTCCCGGTCTCTGTCTCTACCCTCCTGTCTCTCTCTCCCTCTCTCCGTCTCTCTCTATCTGTCTCTCTCTCTATCTGTCTCTCTCTGTCTCTTTCTGTCTATCTCTGTCTCGCTCTGTCCCTCTCTGACTTTCTCTGTCTTTCTCGGTGTCCCTCTGTCACTCTCTGTCTCTCTCTATCTCTCGCTGTTTCTCTTCACTTGTCTCTGTCTCTCTCTGTCTCTTTCTGTCCCTCTCTGTCTCTCTCCGTCTCTCTCTGTCTCTCTCTCTGCCTCTCTCTAACTCTCTGCCTCTCTCTGTCCCTCTATGTCTCTTTCTGTCTCTCTCCGTCTCTGTCTCTTTCTGTCCCTCTCTGTCTCTCACTGCCTCACTCTGCCTCTCTCTGTCCCTCTCTGTCTGTCTCTGTCTCTCTCCATCTCACTCTGTCTCTCTTAGTCTCTCTTAGTCTCTCTCTGCCTCTCTCTGCCTCTATCTGTCCCTCACTGTTTGTCTCTGTCTCTCTCGGTCTCTCTATCTCACTCTGTCTCTCTCTGCCTCTCTCTGTCTCTCCCGGTCTCTGTCTCTGTCTCCCTGTCTCTCTCTACCTCTCTCTGTCTCTATCTGCCTCTCTCCGTCCCTCTCTGTCTCTTTCTGTCTCACTCCGTCTCTGTCTCTTTCTGTCCCTCTCTGTCTCTCCTTGCCTCTCCCTGTCCCTCTCTGACTTTCTCTGTCTTTCTCGGTGTCTCTCTGTCACTCTCTGTCTCTCTCTATCTCTCGCTGTTTCTCTCTACTTGTCTCTGTCTCTCTCTGTTTCTTTCTGTCCCTCTCTGTCTCTCTCTGTCTCTTTCTGTCCCTCTCACTCTCTCCTTGCCACTCTCTGTCTCCCTCTGTCTCTCTCTGTCTCTCTCTCCCTCTCGCCGTCTCTCTCTATCTGCCTCTCTCTGTCCCTCTCTGTCTCTCTCTATCTCTCCCTGTTTCTCTCTACTTCTCTCTGTCTCTCTCTGTTTCTCCCGGTCTCTGTCTCTACCCTCCTGTCTCTCTCTCCCTCTCTCCGTCTCTCTCTATCTGTCTCTCTCTCTATCTGTCTCTCTCTGTCTCTTTCTGTCTATCTCAGTCTCTTTCTGTCCCTCTCTGACTTTCTCTGTCTTTCTCGGTGTCTCTCTGTCACTCTCTGTCTCTCTCTATCTCTCGCTGTTTCTCTCTACTTGTCTCTGTCTCTCTCTGTCTCTTTCTGTCCGTCTCTGTCTCTCTCTGTCTCTTTCTGTCCCTCTCTGTCTCTCCTTGCCTCTCTCTGTCTCCCTCTGTCTCTCTCTGTATTCCGCCTCTCTCCGTCTCTCTCTGTCTCTCTCTCCCACTCTCCGTCTCTCTCTATCTGCCCCGCTCTGTCCCTCTCTATCTCTCACTATCTCTCGCTGTTTCTCTCTACTTTTCTCTGTCTCTCTCTGTCTCTCTTTCTCTCTCTCTTTCTCTCTCTCTGCCTCTCTCTCCCTCTATCTGCCTCTCTCTGTCTCTCTCTCTACTTCTCTCTGTCTCTCTCTGTCTCTTTCTGTCTCTCTCTGTCTCTCTCTGTCTCTCTCCGCCTCTCTCCGTCTCACTCTGTCTCTCTTTGTCTCTCTCCGTCTCTCTCTTTCTCTCTCTGTCCCTCTCCGTCTCTCTCTGTCTGTCTTGATCATTAGCTTTCTGCCGCTCTCCGTCTCTCTCTATCTGCCTCTCTCTGTCCCTCTCTGTCTCTCTCTATCTCTCGCTGTTTCTCTCTACTTCTCTCTGTCTCTCTCTCTCTCTTTCTGTCCCTCTCACTCTCTCCTTGCCTCTCTCTGTCTCTCTCTGTCTCTCTCTGTCTCTCCTTGCCTCTCTCTGTCTCCCTCTGTCTCTCTCTCTCTCTCTGTCTCTCTCTGTCTCTCTCTGTCTCTCTCTGTCTCTCCCTGTCTCTCTCCGTCTCTGTCTCTTTCTGTCTCTCTCCGTCTCTGTCCTTTTCTGTCTCTCTCTGTCTCTCTCTGTCTCTCCCGGTCTCTGCCTCTACCCTCCTGTCTCTCTCTCCCTCACTCCGTCTCTCTCTATCTGTCTCTCTCTGTCTCTTTCTGTCTCTCTCTGTCTCTCTCTGTCTGTCTCTGTCTCTCTCCATCTCACTCATTCTCTCTTAGTCTCTCTTAGTCTCTCTCTGCCTCTCTCTGCCTCTCTCTGTCCCTCACTGTCTGTCTCTGTCTCTCTCGGTCTCTCTATCTCACTCTGTCTCTCTCTGCCTGTCTCTGTCTCTCTCTGTCTCTCCCGGTCTCTGTCTCCCTGTCTCTCTCTACCTCTCTCTGTCTCTATCTGCCTCCCTCTGTCCCTCTCTGTCTCTTTCTGTCTCTCTCCGTCTCTGTCCCTTTCTGTCTCTCTCTGTCTCTCTCTGCCTCTCTCTGTCTTTCTTTCTCTCTCTCTTTCTCTCTCCCTCTCTCCGTCTCTCTCTATCTAACTGTCTCGCTATCTGTCTCTCTCTGTCTCTCTCTGTCTCTCTCTGCCTCTCTCTGTCTCTCTCTGTCTCTCACTGTCTCTCTCCGTCTCTGTCTCTTTCTGTCTCTCTCCGTCTCTGTCCCTTTCTGTCTCTCTCTGTCTCTCTCTGCCTCACTCTGTCTCTCTTTCTCTCTCTCTTTCTCTCTCCCTCTCTCCGTCTCTCTCTATCTAACTCTCTCGCTATCTGTCTCTCTCTGTCTCTCTCTGCCTCTCTCTGTCCCTCACTGTCTGTCTCTGTCTCTCTCGGTCTCTCTATCTCAGTCTGTCTCTCTCTGCCTCTCTCTGTCTCTCTCTGTTTCGCCCGGTCTCTGTCTCTGTCTCCCTGTCTCTCTCTACTTCTCTCTGTCTCTATCTGCCTCCCTCTGTCCCTCTCTGTCTCTTTCTGTCTCTCTCCGTCTCTGTCTCTTCTCTCCCTCTCTGTCTCTCCTTGCCTCTCTCTGTCTCCCTCTGTCTCTCTCTGTCTCTCTCTGTCTCTCTCTGTCTCTCTCCGTCTCTGTCTCTTTCTGTCTCTCTCCGTCTCTGTCCCTTTCTGTCTCTCTCTGTCTCTCTCTGCCTCTCTCTGTCTCTCTTTCTCTCTCTCTTTCTCTCTCGCTATCTGTCTCTCTCTGTCTCTCTCTGTCTCTATCTGTCTCTCTCTGTCTCTCTCTGTCTCTATCTGTCTCTCTCTGTCTCCCTCTGTCTCTCTCTGTCTCTCTCTGTCTCCCTCTGTCTCTTTCTGTCTCTCTCCGTCTCTGTCTCTTTCTGTCCCTCTCTGTCTCTCCTTGCCTCTCCCTGTCCCTCTCTGACTTTCTCTGTCTTTCTCGGTGTCTCTCTGTCACTCTCTGTCTCTCTCCATCTCTCGCTGTTTCTCTCTACTTCTCTCTGTCTCTCTCTCTCTCTTTCTGTCGCTCTCTGTCTCTCCTTGCCTCTCTCTGTCTCCCTCTGTCTCTCTCTTTCTCTTTCCGCCTCTCTCCGTCTCTCTCTGTCTCTCTCTGTCTCTCTCTGTCTCTCTCTGCCTCTCTCTGCCTCTCTCTGCCTCTCTCTGTCTCTGTCTGTGCCTCTCTGGCTCTTTTATTTCTCTATCGATTTCTTCCTCTCTCCGTTTCTCTCTGTCTCGTTCTGACTCTCTCTCCACCTCTCTCTGGCCTTCTCTGACTTTCTCTGTCTCCCTCTATCTCTCGCTGTTTCTCCCCATTTCTCCCTAACTCTCTCTGTCTCTTTCTGTCCCTCTCTGTCTCTCCTTGCCTCTCTCTGTCTCCCTCTGTCTCTCTTTGTCTCTCTCCGCCTCTCTCCGTCTCTCTCTTTCTGTCTCTGTCTCTCTCCGTCTCTCTCTGTCTGTCTTGATCATTAGCTTTCTGCCGCTCTCCGTCTCTCTCTATCTGCCTCTCTGTGTCCCTCTCTGTCTCTCTCTATCTCTCGCTGTTTCTCTCTACTTCTCTCTGTCTCTCTCTCTCTCTTTCAGTCCCTCTCACTCTCTCCTTGCCTCTTTCTGTCTCTCTCTGTCTCTCTCTGTCTCTCTCTGTCTCTCCCTGCCTCTCTCTGTCTCTCTTTCTCTCTCTCTACCTCTTTCTGCCTCTATCTGCCTCTCTCTGTCTCTCTCTACTTCTCTCTGTCCCTCTCTGTCTCTCTCTGTCTCTCTCCGTCTCTCTCTGTCTCTTTCCGTCTCTCTCTGTCTGTCTTGATCATTAGCTTTCTGCCGCTCTCCGTTCTCTCTGGCTCTCTTTGTTTCTCTATCACTTTCTTCCTCTCTCCGTTTCTCTCTGTCTCATTCTGTCTCTCTCTCCACCTCTCTCTGCCTCTCTCGGGCCTTCTCTGACTTTCTCCGTCTTTCTCGGTGTCCCTCTGTCACTCCCTGTCTCCCTCTATCTCTCGCTGTTTCTCTCTATTTCTCTCTGTCTCTCTCTTTCTGTCCCTCTCTGTCTCTCTTTGCCTCTCTCTGTCTCATTCTGTCTCTCTCTGTCTCTCTCTGTCTCTCTCTGTCTCTTTCTTTCCCTCTCTGTCTCTCTCTGTCTCTTTCTGTCCCTCTCTGTCTCTCCTTGCCTCTCTCTGTCTCCCTCTGTCTCTCTCTGTCTCTCTCCGCCTCTCTCCGTCTCTCTCTGTCTCTCTCTCCCTCTCTCCGTCTCTCTCTATCTGCCCCTCTCTGTCCCTCTCTATCTCTCTCTATCTCTCGCTGTTTCTCTCTACTTTTCTCTGTCTGTCTCTGTCTCCTTGTGTCCCTCTCCATCTCTCCTTGCCTCTCTCTGTGTCTCTCTGTCTCTCTCTGTCTCTCTCTGTCTCTCTCTGCCTCTCTCTGTCTCTCTTTCTCTCTCTCTGCCTCTCTCTCCCTCTATCTGCCTCTCTCTGTCTCTCTCTACTTCTCTCTGTCTCTCTCTGTCTCTTTCTGTCCCTCTCTGCCTCTTTCTGTCCCTCTCTTTCTCCCCTTGCCTCTCTCTGTCTCCCTCTGTCTCTATCTGTCTCTCTGTGTCTCCCTCTGTCTCTCTCTGTCACTCTCTGCCTCTCTCTCCCTCTCGCCGTCTCTCTCTATCTGCCTCTCTCTGTCCCTCTCTGTCTCTCTCTGTCTCTCTCTGTCTCTCTCTGCCTCTCTCTGTCTCTCTTTCTCTCTCTCTGCCTCTCTCTCCCTCTATCTGCCTCTCTCTGTCTCTCTCTACTTCTCTCTGTCTCTCTCTGTCTCTTTCTGTCCCTCTCTGCCTCTTTCTGTCCCTCTCTTTCTCCCCTTGTCTCTCTCTGCCTCTCTCTGTCTCTCTCTGTTTCGCCCGGTCTCTGTCTCTGTCTCCCTGTCTCTCTCTACTTCTCTCTGTCTCTATCTGCCTCCCTCTGTCCCTCTCTGTCTCTTTCTGTCTCTCTCCGTCTCTGTCTCTTCTCTCCCTCTCTGTCTCTCCTTGCCTCTCTCTGTCTCCCTCTGTCTCTCTCTGTCTCTCTCTGTCTCTCTCTGTCTCTCTCCGTCTCTGTCTCTTTCTGTCTCTCTCCGTCTCTGTCCCTTTCTGTCTCTCTCTGTCTCTCTCTGCCTCTCTCTGTCTCTCTTTCTCTCTCTCTTTCTCTCTCGCTATCTGTCTCTCTCTGTCTCTCTCTGTCTCTATCTGTCTCTCTCTGTCTCTCTCTGTCTCTATCTGTCTCTCTCTGTCTCCCTCTGTCTCTCTCTGTCTCTCTCTGTCTCTCTCTGTCTCTTTCTGTCCCTCTCTGTCTCTCCTTGCCTCTCCCTGTCCCTCTCTGACTTTCTCTGTCTTTCTCGGTGTCTCTCTGTCACTCTCTGTCTCTCTCCATCTCTCGCTGTTTCTCTCTACTTCTCTCTGTCTCTCTCTCTCTCTTTCTGTCGCTCTCTGTCTCTCCTTGCCTCTCTCTGTCTCCCTCTGTCTCTCTCTTTCTCTTTCCGCCTCTCTCCGTCTCTCTCTGTCTCTCTCTGTCTCTCTCTGTCTCTCTCTGCCTCTCTCTGCCTCTCTCTGCCTCTCTCTGTCTCTGTCTGTGCCTCTCTGGCTCTTTTATTTCTCTATCGATTTCTTCCTCTCTCCGTTTCTCTCTGTCTCGTTCTGACTCTCTCTCCACCTCTCTCTGGCCTTCTCTGACTTTCTCTGTCTCCCTCTATCTCTCGCTGTTTCTCCCCATTTCTCCCTAACTCTCTCTGTCTCTTTCTGTCCCTCTCTGTCTCTCCTTGCCTCTCTCTGTCTCCCTCTGTCTCTCTTTGTCTCTCTCCGCCTCTCTCCGTCTCTCTCTTTCTGTCTCTGTCTCTCTCCGTCTCTCTCTGTCTGTCTTGATCATTAGCTTTCTGCCGCTCTCCGTCTCTCTCTATCTGCCTCTCTGTGTCCCTCTCTGTCTCTCTCTATCTCTCGCTGTTTCTCTCTACTTCTCTCTGTCTCTCTCTCTCTCTTTCAGTCCCTCTCACTCTCTCCTTGCCTCTTTCTGTCTCTCTCTGTCTCTCTCTGTCTCTCTCTGTCTCTCCCTGCCTCTCTCTGTCTCTCTTTCTCTCTCTCTACCTCTTTCTGCCTCTATCTGCCTCTCTCTGTCTCTCTCTACTTCTCTCTGTCCCTCTCTGTCTCTCTCTGTCTCTCTCCGTCTCTCTCTGTCTCTCTCCGTCTCTCTCTGTCTGTCTTGATCATTAGCTTTCTGCCGCTCTCCGTTCTCTCTGGCTCTCTTTGTTTCTCTATCACTTTCTTCCTCTCTCCGTTTCTCTCTGTCTCATTCTGTCTCTCTCTCCACCTCTCTCTGCCTCTCTCGGGCCTTCTCTGACTTTCTCCGTCTTTCTCGGTGTCCCTCTGTCACTCCCTGTCTCCCTCTATCTCTCGCTGTTTCTCTCTATTTCTCTCTGTCTCTCTCTTTCTGTCCCTCTCTGTCTCTCTTTGCCTCTCTCTGTCTCATTCTGTCTCTCTCTGTCTCTCTCTGTCTCTCTCTGTCTCTTTCTTTCCCTCTCTGTCTCTCTCTGTCTCTTTCTGTCCCTCTCTGTCTCTCCTTGCCTCTCTCTGTCTCCCTCTGTCTCTCTCTGTCTCTCTCCGCCTCTCTCCGTCTCTCTCTGTCTGCCCCTCTCTGTCCCTCTCTATCTCTCTCTATCTCTCGCTGTTTCTCTCTACTTTTCTCTGTCTGTCTCTGTCTCCTTGTGTCCCTCTCCATCTCTCCTTGCCTCTCTCTGTGTCTCTCTGTCTCTCTCTGTCTCTCTCTGTCTCTCTCTGCCTCTCTCTGTCTCTCTTTCTCTCTCTCTGCCTCTCTCTCCCTCTATCTGCCTCTCTCTGTCTCTCTCTACTTCTCTCTGTCTCTCTCTGTCTCTTTCTGTCCCTCTCTGCCTCTTTCTGTCCCTCTCTTTCTCCCCTTGCCTCTCTCTGTCTCCCTCTGTCTCTATCTGTCTCTCTGTGTCTCCCTCTGTCTCTCTCTGTCACTCTCTGCCTCTCTCTCCCTCTCGCCGTCTCTCTCTATCTGCCTCTCTCTGTCCCTCTCTGTCTCTCTCTGTCTCTCTCTGTCTCTCTCTGCCTCTCTCTGTCTCTCTTTCTCTCTCTCTGCCTCTCTCTCCCTCTATCTGCCTCTCTCTGTCTCTCTCTACTTCTCTCTGTCTCTCTCTGTCTCTTTCTGTCCCTCTCTGCCTCTTTCTGTCCCTCTCTTTCTCCCCTTGCCTCTCTCTGTCTCCCTCTGTCTCTCTCTGTCTCTCTCCGCCTCTCTCCTCTCTGTCTCTCTCTGTCTCTCTCTGTCTTTCTCCGTCTCTCTCTGTCTGTCTTGATCATTAGCTTTCTGCCGCTCTCCGTCTCTCTCTATCTGCCTCTCTCTGTCCCTCTCTACTTCTCTCTGTCTCTCTCTGTCTCTTTCTGTCCCTCTCTGCCTCTTTCTGTCCCTCTCTGTCTCTCTATCTGCCTCTCTCTGTCTCTCTCTACTTCTCTCTGTCTCTCTCTGTCTCTTTCTGTCCCTCTCTGCCTCTTTCTGTCCCTCTCTTTCTCCCCTTGCCTCTCTCTGTCTCCCTCTGTCTCTCTCTGTCTCTCTCCGCCTCTCTCCGTCTCTCTCTGTCTCTCTCTATCTCTCTCCGTCTCTCTCTGTCTGTCTTGATCATTAGCTTTCTGCCGCTCTCCGTTCTCTCTGGCTCTCTTTGTTTCTCTGTCTCTCTCTGTCACACTCTGTCTCTCTCTCTCTGTCTCTGTCTCTCTCTGTCTCTCTCCGCCTCTCTCGGTCTCTCACCGTCTCTCTCTCTCTGTCTGTCTCCTTCTCTCTCTATCTGCCTCTCTCTGTCCCTCGATGTCTCTTTCTGTCTCTCTCCGTCTCTGTCTCTTTCTGTCCCTCTCTGTCTCTCCTTGCCTCTCTCTCTCTGTCTCTGTCTCTCTCTGTCTCTCTCCGCCTCTCTCGGTCTCTCTCCGTCTCTCTCTCTCTGTCTGTCTCCGTCTCTGGCTATCTGCCTCTCTCTGTCCCTCTCTGTCCCGCTCGGACTTTCTCTGTCTTTCTCGGTGTCTCTCTGTCACTCTCTATCTCTCTCCATCTCTCGCCGTTTCCCTCTACTTCTCTCTGTCCCTCTCTCTCTCTTTCTGTCCCTCTCTGTCTCTCCTTGCCTCTCTCTGTCTCCCTCTGTCTCTCTCTGTCTCTCTCCGCCTCTCTCCGTCTCTCTCTGTCTCTCTCTGGCTCTCTCCGTCTCTCTCTGTCTCTCTCCGTCTCTGTCTCTTTCTGTCTCTCTCCGTCTCTGTCCCTCTCTGTCTCTCCTTGCCTCTCTCTGTCTCTCTCTGTCTGTCCCTGCCTCTCTCTAACTCTCTGTCTCTCTCTGTCTCTCTTTGTCTCTATCTGTCTCTCTCTGTCTCCCTCTGTCTCTCTCTGTCACTCTCTGCCTCTCTCTCCCTCTCGCCGTCTCTCTCTATCTGCCTCTCTCTGTCCCTCTCTGTCTCTCTCTATCTCTCCCTGTTTCTCTCTACTTCTCTCTGTCTCTCTCTGTCTCTCCCGGTCTCTGTCTCTACCCTCCTGTCTCTCTCTCCCTCTCTCCGTCTCTCTCTATCTGTCTCTCTCTTCATCTGTCTCTCTCTGTCTCTTTCTGTCTATCTCTGTCTCTCTCTGTCCCTCTCTGACTTTCTCTGTCTTTCTCGGTGTCTCTCTGTCACTCTCTGTCTCTCTCTATCTCTCGCTGTTTCTCTTCACTTGTCTCTGTATCTCTCTGTCTCTTTCTGTCCCTCTCTGTCTCTCCTTGCCTCTCTCTGTCTCCCTCTGTCTCTCTCTGTCTCTCTCCGCGTCTCTCCGTCTCTCTCTGTCTCTCTCTGTCTCTCTCCGTCTCTCTCTGTCTGTCTTGATCATTAGCTTTCTGCCGCTCTCCGCTCTCTCTGGCTCTCTTTGTTTCTCTGTCTCTCTCTGTCACACTCTGTCTCTCTCTCTCTCTGTCTCTGTCTCTCTCTCTGTCTGTCTCCTTCTTTCTCTATCTGCCTCTCTCTGTCCCTCTATGTCTCTTTCTGTCTCTCTTCGTCTCTATCTCTTTCTGTCCCTCTCTGTCTCTCCTTGCCTCTCTCTCTCTGTCTCTGTCTCTCTCTGTCTCTCTCCGCCTCTCTCGGTCTCTCTCCGTCTCTCTCTGGCTCTCTCCGTCTCTCCCTCTCTGTCTGTCTCCGTCTCTGTCTATCTGCCTCTCTCTGTCCCTCTCTGTCCCGCTCGGACTTTCTCTGTCTTTCTCGGTGTCTCTCTGTCACTCTCTGTCTCTCTCCATCTCTCGCTGTTTCTCTCTACTTCTCTCTGTCCCTCTCTCTCTCTTTCTGTCCCTCTCTGTCTCTCCTTGCCTCTCTCTGTCTCTCTCTGTCTGTCCCTGCCTCTCTCTAACTCTCTGTCTCTCTCTGCCTCTCTCTGTCCCTCTCTGTCTCTCTCTATCTCTCCCTGTTTCTCTCTACTTCTCTCTGTCTCTCTCTGTCTCTCCCGGTCTCTGTCTCTACCCTCCTGTCTCTCTCTCCCTCTCTCCGTCTCTCTCTATCTGTCTCTCTCTCTATCTGTCTCTCTCTATCTCTCGCTGTTTCTCTCTACTTGTCTCTGTCTCTCTCTGTCTCTTTCTGTCCCTCTCTGTCTCTCTCTGTCTCTTTCTGTCCCTCTCTGTCTCTCCTTGCCTCTCTCTGTCCCTCTCTATCTCTCTCTATCTCTCGCTGTTCCTCTCTACTTTTCTCTGTCTGTCTCTGTCTCCTTGTGTCCCTCTCCATCTCTCCTTGCCTCTCTCTCCCTCTATCTGCCTCTCTCTGTCGCTCTCTACTTCTCTCTGTCTCTCCCGGTCTCTGTCTCTACCCTCCTGTCTCTCTCTCCCTCTCTCCGTCTCTCTCTATCTGTCTCTCTCTTCATCTGTCTCTCTCTGTCTCTCTCTGCCTCTCTTTCTCTCTTTCTCTCTCTCTTTCTCTCTCTGCCTCTCTCTCCCTCCATCTGCCTCTCTCTGTCTCTCTCTACTTCTCTCTCTCTCTCTCTGTCTCTCCCGGTCTCTGTCTCTACCCTCCTGTCTCTCTCTCCCTCTCTCCGTCTCTCTCTATCTGTCTCTCTCTCTATCTGTCTCTCTCTGTCTCTTTCTGTCTATCTCTGTCTCGCTCTGTCCCTCTCTGACTTTCTCTGTCTTTCTCGGTGTCCCTCTGTCACTCTCTGTCTCTCTCTATCTCTCGCTGTTTCTCTTAACTTGTCTCTGTCTCTCTCTGTCTCTTTCTGTCCCTCTCTGTCTCTCTCCGTCTCTCTCTGTCTCTCTCTCTGCCTCTCTCTAACTCTCTGCCTCTCTCTGTCCCTCTATGTCTCTTTCTGTCTCTCTCTGTCTCTCCTTGCCTCTCTCTCTCTTTCTCTGTCTCTCTCTGCCTCTCTCCGCCTCTCTCGGTCTCTCTCCGTCTCTCTCTCTGTCTCTCTCAGCCTCTCTCTGTCTCTCCCTGCCTCTCTCTGTCTCTCTTTGTTTCTCACTGCCTCACTCTGCCTCTCTCTGTCCCTCTCTGTCTGTCTCTGTCTCTCTCCATCTCACTCTGTCTCTCTTAGTCTCTCTTAGTCTCTCTCTGCCTCTCTCTGCCTCTATCTGTCCCTCACTGTTTGTCTCTGTCTCTCTCGGTCTCTCTATCTCACTCTGTCTCTCTCTGCCTCTCTCTGTCTCTCCCGGTCTCTGTCTCTGTCTCCCTGTCTCTCTCTACCTCTCTCTGTCTCTATCTGCCTCTCTCCGTCCCTCTCTGTCTCTTTCTGTCTCACTCCGTCTCTGTCTCTTTCTGTCCCTCTCTGTCTCTCCTTGCCTCTCCCTGTCCCTCTCTGACTTTCTCTGTCTTTCTCGGTGTCTCTCTGTCACTCTCTGTCTCTCTCTATCTCTCGCTGTTTCTCTCTACTTGTCTCTGTCTCTCTCTGTTTCTTTCTGTCCCTCTCTGTCTCTCTCTGTCTCTTTCTGTCCCTCTCACTCTCTCCTTGCCACTCTCTGTCTCCCTCTGTCTCTCTCTGTCTCTCTCTCCCTCTCGCCGTCTCTCTCTATCTGCCTCTCTCTGTCCCTCTCTGTCTCTCTCTATCTCTCCCTGTTTCTCTCTACTTCTCTCTGTCTCTCTCTGTTTCTCCCGGTCTCTGTCTCTACCCTCCTGTCTCTCTCTCCCTCTCTCCGTCTCTCTCTATCTGTCTCTCTCTCTATCTGTCTCTCTCTGTCTCTTTCTGTCTATCTCAGTCTCTCTCTGTCCCTCTCTGACTTTCTCTGTCTTTCTCGGTGTCTCTCTGTCACTCTCTGTCTCTCTCTATCTCTCGCTGTTTCTCTCTACTTGTCTCTGTCTCTCTCTGTCTCTTTCTGTCCGTCTCTGTCTCTCTCTGTCTCTTTCTGTCCCTCTCTGTCTCTCCTTGCCTCTCTCTGTCTCCCTCTGTCTCTCTCTGTATTCCGCCTCTCTCCGTCTCTCTCTGTCTCTCTCTCCCACTCTCCGTCTCTCTCTATCTGCCCCGCTCTGTCCCTCTCTATCTCTCACTATCTCTCGCTGTTTCTCTCTACTTTTCTCTGTCTCTCTCTGTCTCTCTTTCTCTCTCTCTTTCTCTCTCTCTGCCTCTCTCTCCCTCTATCTGCCTCTCTCTGTCTCTCTCTACTTCTCTCTGTCTCTCTCTGTCTCTTTCTGTCTCTCTCTGTCTCTCTCTGTCTCTCTCCGCCTCTCTCCGTCTCACTCTGTCTCTCTTTGTCTCTCTCCGTCTCTCTCTTTCTCTCTCTGTCCCTCTCCGTCTCTCTCTGTCTGTCTTGATCATTAGCTTTCTGCCGCTCTCCGTCTCTCTCTATCTGCCTCTCTCTGTCCCTCTCTGTCTCTCTCTATCTCTCGCTGTTTCTCTCTACTTCTCTCTGTCTCTCTCTCTCTCTTTCTGTCCCTCTCACTCTCTCCTTGCCTCTCTCTGTCTCTCTCTGTCTCTCTCTGTCTCTCCTTGCCTCTCTCTGTCTCCCTCTGTCTCTCTCTCTCTCTCTGTCTCTCTCTGTCTCTCTCTGTCTCTCTCTGTCTCTCCCTGTCTCTCTCCGTCTCTGTCTCTTTCTGTCTCTCTCCGTCTCTGTCCTTTTCTGTCTCTCTCTGTCTCTCTCTGTCTCTCCCGGTCTCTGCCTCTACCCTCCTGTCTCTCTCTCCCTCACTCCGTCTCTCTCTATCTGTCTCTCTCTGTCTCTTTCTGTCTCTCTCTGTCTCTCTCTGTCTGTCTCTGTCTCTCTCCATCTCACTCATTCTCTCTTAGTCTCTCTTAGTCTCTCTCTGCCTCTCTCTGCCTCTCTCTGTCCCTCACTGTCTGTCTCTGTCTCTCTCGGTCTCTCTATCTCACTCTGTCTCTCTCTGCCTGTCTCTGTCTCTCTCTGTCTCTCCCGGTCTCTGTCTCTGTCTCCCTGTCTCTCTCTACCTCTCTCTGTCTCTATCTGCCTCCCTCTGTCCCTCTCTGTCTCTTTCTGTCTCTCTCCGTCTCTGTCCCTTTCTGTCTCTCTCTGTCTCTCTCTGCCTCTCTCTGTCTCTCTTTCTCTCTCTCTTTCTCTCTCCCTCTCTCCGTCTCTCTCTATCTAACTGTCTCGCTATCTGTCTCTCTCTGTCTCTCTCTGTCTCTCTCTGCCTCTCTCTGTCTCTCTCTGTCTCTCACTGTCTCTCTCCGTCTCTGTCTCTTTCTGTCTCTCTCCGTCTCTGTCCCTTTCTGTCTCTCTCTGTCTCTCTCTGCCTCACTCTGTCTCTCTTTCTCTCTCTCTTTCTCTCTCCCTCTCTCCGTCTCTCTCTATCTAACTCTCTCGCTATCTGTCTCTCTCTGTCTCTCTCTGCCTCTCTCTGTCCCTCACTGTCTGTCTCTGTCTCTCTCGGTCTCTCTATCTCAGTCTGTCTCTCTCTGCCTCTCTCTGTCTCTCTCTGTTTCGCCCGGTCTCTGTCTCTGTCTCCCTGTCTCTCTCTACTTCTCTCTGTCTCTATCTGCCTCCCTCTGTCCCTCTCTGTCTCTTTCTGTCTCTCTCCGTCTCTGTCTCTTCTCTCCCTCTCTGTCTCTCCTTGCCTCTCTCTGTCTCCCTCTGTCTCTCTCTGTCTCTCTCTGTCTCTCTCTGTCTCTCTCCGTCTCTGTCTCTTTCTGTCTCTCTCCGTCTCTGTCCCTTTCTGTCTCTCTCTGTCTCTCTCTGCCTCTCTCTGTCTCTCTTTCTCTCTCTCTTTCTCTCTCGCTATCTGTCTCTCTCTGTCTCTCTCTGTCTCTATCTGTCTCTCTCTGTCTCTCTCTGTCTCTATCTGTCTCTCTCTGTCTCCCTCTGTCTCTCTCTGTCTCTCTCTGTCTCCCTCTGTCTCTTTCTGTCTCTCTCCGTCTCTGTCTCTTTCTGTCCCTCTCTGTCTCTCCTTGCCTCTCCCTGTCCCTCTCTGACTTTCTCTGTCTTTCTCGGTGTCTCTCTGTCACTCTCTGTCTCTCTCCATCTCTCGCTGTTTCTCTCTACTTCTCTCTGTCTCTCTCTCTCTCTTTCTGTCGCTCTCTGTCTCTCCTTGCCTCTCTCTGTCTCCCTCTGTCTCTCTCTTTCTCTTTCCGCCTCTCTCTGCCTCTCTCTGTCTCTGTCTGTGCCTCTCTGGCTCTTTTATTTCTCTATCGATTTCTTCCTCTCTCCGTTTCTCTCTGTCTCGTTCTGACTCTCTCTCCACCTCTCTCTGGCCTTCTCTGACTTTCTCTGTCTCCCTCTATCTCTCGCTGTTTCTCCCCATTTCTCCCTAACTCTCTCTGTCTCTTTCTGTCCCTCTCTGTCTCTCCTTGCCTCTCTCTGTCTCCCTCTGTCTCTCTTTGTCTCTCTCCGCCTCTCTCCGTCTCTCTCTTTCTGTCTCTGTCTCTCTCCGTCTCTCTCTGTCTGTCTTGATCATTAGCTTTCTGCCGCTCTCCGTCTCTCTCTATCTGCCTCTCTGTGTCCCTCTCTGTCTCTCTCTATCTCTCGCTGTTTCTCTCTACTTCTCTCTGTCTCTCTCTCTCTCTTTCAGTCCCTCTCACTCTCTCCTTGCCTCTTTCTGTCTCTCTCTGTCTCTCTCTGTCTCTCTCTGTCTCTCCCTGCCTCTCTCTGTCTCTCTTTCTCTCTCTCTACCTCTTTCTGCCTCTATCTGCCTCTCTCTGTCTCTCTCTACTTCTCTCTGTCCCTCTCTGTCTCTCTCTGTCTCTCTCCGTCTCTCTCTGTCTCTCTCTGCCTCTCTCTGCCTCTCTCTGCCTCTCTCTGTCTCTGTCTGTGCCTCTCTGGCTCTTTTATTTCTCTATCGATTTCTTCCTCTCTCCGTTTCTCTCTGTCTCGTTCTGACTCTCTCTCCACCTCTCTCTGGCCTTCTCTGACTTTCTCTGTCTCCCTCTATCTCTCGCTGTTTCTCCCCATTTCTCCCTAACTCTCTCTGTCTCTTTCTGTCCCTCTCTGTCTCTCCTTGCCTCTCTCTGTCTCCCTCTGTCTCTCTTTGTCTCTCTCCGCCTCTCTCCGTCTCTCTCTTTCTGTCTCTGTCTCTCTCCGTCTCTCTCTGTCTGTCTTGATCATTAGCTTTCTGCCGCTCTCCGTCTCTCTCTATCTGCCTCTCTGTGTCCCTCTCTGTCTCTCTCTATCTCTCGCTGTTTCTCTCTACTTCTCTCTGTCTCTCTCTCTCTCTTTCAGTCCCTCTCACTCTCTCCTTGCCTCTTTCTGTCTCTCTCTGTCTCTCTCTGTCTCTCTCTGTCTCTCCCTGCCTCTCTCTGTCTCTCTTTCTCTCTCTCTACCTCTTTCTGCCTCTATCTGCCTCTCTCTGTCTCTCTCTACTTCTCTCTGTCCCTCTCTGTCTCTCTCTGTCTCTCTCCGTCTCTCTCTGTCTCTCTCCGTCTCTCTCTGTCTGTCTTGATCATTAGCTTTCTGCCGCTCTCCGTTCTCTCTGGCTCTCTTTGTTTCTCTATCACTTTCTTCCTCTCTCCGTTTCTCTCTGTCTCATTCTGTCTCTCTCTCCACCTCTCTCTGCCTCTCTCGGGCCTTCTCTGACTTTCTCCGTCTTTCTCGGTGTCCCTCTGTCACTCCCTGTCTCCCTCTATCTCTCGCTGTTTCTCTCTATTTCTCTCTGTCTCTCTCTTTCTGTCCCTCTCTGTCTCTCTTTGCCTCTCTCTGTCTCATTCTGTCTCTCTCTGTCTCTCTCTGTCTCTCTCTGTCTCTTTCTTTCCCTCTCTGTCTCTCTCTGTCTCTTTCTGTCCCTCTCTGTCTCTCCTTGCCTCTCTCTGTCTCCCTCTGTCTCTCTCTGTCTCTCTCCGCCTCTCTCCGTCTCTCTCTGTCTCTCTCTCCCTCTCTCCGTCTCTCTCTATCTGCCCCTCTCTGTCCCTCTCTATCTCTCTCTATCTCTCGCTGTTTCTCTCTACTTTTCTCTGTCTGTCTCTGTCTCCTTGTGTCCCTCTCCATCTCTCCTTGCCTCTCTCTGTGTCTCTCTGTCTCTCTCTGTCTCTCTCTGTCTCTCTCTGCCTCTCTCTGTCTCTCTTTCTCTCTCTCTGCCTCTCTCTCCCTCTATCTGCCTCTCTCTGTCTCTCTCTACTTCTCTCTGTCTCTCTCTGTCTCTTTCTGTCCCTCTCTGCCTCTTTCTGTCCCTCTCTTTCTCCCCTTGCCTCTCTCTGTCTCCCGCTGTCTCTATCTGTCTCTCTGTGTCTCCCTCTGTCTCTCTCTGTCACTCTCTGCCTCTCTCTCCCTCTCGCCGTCTCTCTCTATCTGCCTCTCTCTGTCCCTCTCTGTCTCTCTCTGTCTCTCTCTGTCTCTCTCTGCCTCTCTCTGTCTCTCTTTCTCTCTCTCTGCCTCTCTCTCCCTCTATCTGCCTCTCTCTGTCTCTCTCTACTTCTCTCTGTCTCTCTCTGTCTCTTTCTGTCCCTCTCTGCCTCTTTCTGTCCCTCTCTTTCTCCCCTTGTCTCTCTCTGCCTCTCTCTGTCTCTCTCTGTTTCGCCCGGTCTCTGTCTCTGTCTCCCTGTCTCTCTCTACTTCTCTCTGTCTCTATCTGCCTCCCTCTGTCCCTCTCTGTCTCTTTCTGTCTCTCTCCGTCTCTGTCTCTTCTCTCCCTCTCTGTCTCTCCTTGCCTCTCTCTGTCTCCCTCTGTCTCTCTCTGTCTCTCTCTGTCTCTCTCTGTCTCTCTCCGTCTCTGTCTCTTTCTGTCTCTCTCCGTCTCTGTCCCTTTCTGTCTCTCTCTGTCTCTCTCTGCCTCTCTCTGTCTCTCTTTCTCTCTCTCTTTCTCTCTCGCTATCTGTCTCTCTCTGTCTCTCTCTGTCTCTATCTGTCTCTCTCTGTCTCTCTCTGTCTCTATCTGTCTCTCTCTGTCTCCCTCTGTCTCTCTCTGTCTCTCTCTGTCTCTCTCTGTCTCTTTCTGTCTCTCTCCGTCTCTGTCTCTTTCTGTCCCTCTCTGTCTCTCCTTGCCTCTCCCTGTCCCTCTCTGACTTTCTCTGTCTTTCTCGGTGTCTCTCTGTCACTCTCTGTCTCTCTCCATCTCTCGCTGTTTCTCTCTACTTCTCTCTGTCTCTCTCTCTCTCTTTCTGTCGCTCTCTGTCTCTCCTTGCCTCTCTCTGTCTCCCTCTGTCTCTCTCTTTCTCTTTCCGCCTCTCTCCGTCTCTCTCTGTCTCTCTCTGTCTCTCTCTGTCTCTCTCTGCCTCTCTCTGCCTCTCTCTGCCTCTCTCTGTCTCTGTCTGTGCCTCTCTGGCTCTTTTATTTCTCTATCGATTTCTTCCTCTCTCCGTTTCTCTCTGTCTCGTTCTGACTCTCTCTCCACCTCTCTCTGGCCTTCTCTGACTTTCTCTGTCTCCCTCTATCTCTCGCTGTTTCTCCCCATTTCTCCCTAACTCTCTCTGTCTCTTTCTGTCCCTCTCTGTCTCTCCTTGCCTCTCTCTGTCTCCCTCTGTCTCTCTTTGTCTCTCTCCGCCTCTCTCCGTCTCTCTCTTTCTGTCTCTGTCTCTCTCCGTCTCTCTCTGTCTGTCTTGATCATTAGCTTTCTGCCGCTCTCCGTCTCTCTCTATCTGCCTCTCTGTGTCCCTCTCTGTCTCTCTCTATCTCTCGCTGTTTCTCTCTACTTCTCTCTGTCTCTCTCTCTCTCTTTCAGTCCCTCTCACTCTCTCCTTGCCTCTTTCTGTCTCTCTCTGTCTCTCTCTGTCTCTCTCTGTCTCTCCCTGCCTCTCTCTGTCTCTCTTTCTCTCTCTCTACCTCTTTCTGCCTCTATCTGCCTCTCTCTGTCTCTCTCTACTTCTCTCTGTCCCTCTCTGTCTCTCTCTGTCTCTCTCCGTCTCTCTCTGTCTCTCTCCGTCTCTCTCTGTCTGTCTTGATCATTAGCTTTCTGCCGCTCTCCGTTCTCTCTGGCTCTCTTTGTTTCTCTATCACTTTCTTCCTCTCTCCGTTTCTCTCTGTCTCATTCTGTCTCTCTCTCCACCTCTCTCTGCCTCTCTCGGGCCTTCTCTGACTTTCTCCGTCTTTCTCGGTGTCCCTCTGTCACTCCCTGTCTCCCTCTATCTCTCGCTGTTTCTCTCTATTTCTCTCTGTCTCTCTCTTTCTGTCCCTCTCTGTCTCTCTTTGCCTCTCTCTGTCTCATTCTGTCTCTCTCTGTCTCTCTCTGTCTCTCTCTGTCTCTTTCTTTCCCTCTCTGTCTCTCTCTGTCTCTTTCTGTCCCTCTCTGTCTCTCCTTGCCTCTCTCTGTCTCCCTCTGTCTCTCTCTGTCTCTCTCCGCCTCTCTCCGTCTCTCTCTGTCTCTCTCTCCCTCTCTCCGTCTCTCTCTATCTGCCCCTCTCTGTCCCTCTCTATCTCTCTCTATCTCTCGCTGTTTCTCTCTACTTTTCTCTGTCTGTCTCTGTCTCCTTGTGTCCCTCTCCATCTCTCCTTGCCTCTCTCTGTGTCTCTCTGTCTCTCTCTGTCTCTCTCTGTCTCTCTCTGCCTCTCTCTGTCTCTCTTTCTCTCTCTCTGCCTCTCTCTCCCTCTATCTGCCTCTCTCTGTCTCTCTCTACTTCTCTCTGTCTCTCTCTGTCTCTTTCTGTCCCTCTCTGCCTCTTTCTGTCCCTCTCTTTCTCCCCTTGCCTCTCTCTGTCTCCCTCTGTCTCTATCTGTCTCTCTGTGTCTCCCTCTGTCTCTCTCTGTCACTCTCTGCCTCTCTCTCCCTCTCGCCGTCTCTCTCTATCTGCCTCTCTCTGTCCCTCTCTGTCTCTCTCTGTCTCTCTCTGTCTCTCTCCGCCTCTCTCGGTCTCTCTCCGTCTCTCTCTCTCTGTCTGTCTCCGTCTCTGGCTATCTGCCTCTCTCTGTCCCTCTCTGTCCCGCTCGGACTTTCTCTGTCTTTCTCGGTGTCTCTCTGTCACTCTCTATCTCTCTCCATCTCTCGCCGTTTCCCTCTACTTCTCTCTGTCCCTCTCTCTCTCTTTCTGTCCCTCTCTGTCTCTCCTTGCCTCTCTCTGTCTCCCTCTGTCTCTCTCTGTCTCTCTCCGCCTCTCTCCGTCTCTCTCTGTCTCTCTCTGGCTCTCTCCGTCTCTCTCTGTCTCTCTCCGTCTCTGTCTCTTTCTGTCTCTCTCCGTCTCTGTCCCTCTCTGTCTCTCCTTGCCTCTCTCTGTCTCTCTCTGTCTGTCCCTGCCTCTCTCTAACTCTCTGTCTCTCTCTGTCTCTCTTTGTCTCTATCTGTCTCTCTCTGTCTCCCTCTGTCTCTCTCTGTCACTCTCTGCCTCTCTCTCCCTCTCGCCGTCTCTCTCTATCTGCCTCTCTCTGTCCCTCTCTGTCTCTCTCTATCTCTCCCTGTTTCTCTCTACTTCTCTCTGTCTCTCTCTGTCTCTCCCGGTCTCTGTCTCTACCCTCCTGTCTCTCTCTCCCTCTCTCCGTCTCTCTCTATCTGTCTCTCTCTTCATCTGTCTCTCTCTGTCTCTTTCTGTCTATCTCTGTCTCTCTCTGTCCCTCTCTGACTTTCTCTGTCTTTCTCGGTGTCTCTCTGTCACTCTCTGTCTCTCTCTATCTCTCGCTGTTTCTCTTCACTTGTCTCTGTATCTCTCTGTCTCTTTCTGTCCCTCTCTGTCTCTCCTTGCCTCTCTCTGTCTCCCTCTGTCTCTCTCTGTCTCTCTCCGCGTCTCTCCGTCTCTCTCTGTCTCTCTCTGTCTCTCTCCGTCTCTCTCTGTCTGTCTTGATCATTAGCTTTCTGCCGCTCTCCGCTCTCTCTGGCTCTCTTTGTTTCTCTGTCTCTCTCTGTCACACTCTGTCTCTCTCTCTCTCTGTCTCTGTCTCTCTCTCTGTCTGTCTCCTTCTTTCTCTATCTGCCTCTCTCTGTCCCTCTATGTCTCTTTCTGTCTCTCTTCGTCTCTATCTCTTCCTGTCCCTCTCTGTCTCTCCTTGCCTCTCTCTCTCTGTCTCTGTCTCTCTCTGTCTCTCTCCGCCTCTCTCGGTCTCTCTCCGTCTCTCTCTGGCTCTCTCCGTCTCTCCCTCTCTGTCTGTCTCCGTCTCTGTCTATCTGCCTCTCTCTGTCCCTCTCTGTCCCGCTCGGACTTTCTCTGTCTTTCTCGGTGTCTCTCTGTCACTCTCTGTCTCTCTCCATCTCTCGCTGTTTCTCTCTACTTCTCTCTGTCCCTCTCTCTCTCTTTCTGTCCCTCTCTGTCTCTCCTTGCCTCTCTCTGTCTCTCTCTGTCTGTCCCTGCCTCTCTCTAACTCTCTGTCTCTCTCTGCCTCTCTCTGTCCCTCTCTGTCTCTCTCTATCTCTCCCTGTTTCTCTCTACTTCTCTCTGTCTCTCTCTGTCTCTCCCGGTCTCTGTCTCTACCCTCCTGTCTCTCTCTCCCTCTCTCCGTCTCTCTCTATCTGTCTCTCTCTCTATCTGTCTCTCTCTATCTCTCGCTGTTTCTCTCTACTTGTCTCTGTCTCTCTCTGTCTCTTTCTGTCCCTCTCTGTCTCTCTCTGTCTCTTTCTGTCCCTCTCTGTCTCTCCTTGCCTCTCTCTGTCCCTCTCTATCTCTCTCTATCTCTCGCTGTTCCTCTCTACTTTTCTCTGTCTGTCTCTGTCTCCTTGTGTCCCTCTCCATCTCTCCTTGCCTCTCTCTCCCTCTATCTGCCTCTCTCTGTCGCTCTCTACTTCTCTCTGTCTCTCCCGGTCTCTGTCTCTACCCTCCTGTCTCTCTCTCCCTCTCTCCGTCTCTCTCTATCTGTCTCTCTCTTCATCTGTCTCTCTCTGTCTCTCTCTGCCTCTCTTTCTCTCTTTCTCTCTCTCTTTCTCTCTCTCTGCCTCTCTCTCCCTCCATCTGCCTCTCTCTGTCTCTCTCTACTTCTCTCTCTCTCTCTCTGTCTCTCCCGGTCTCTGTCTCTACCCTCCTGTCTCTCTCTCCCTCTCTCCGTCTCTCTCTATCTGTCTCTCTCTCTATCTGTCTCTCTCTGTCTCTTTCTGTCTATCTCTGTCTCGCTCTGTCCCTCTCTGACTTTCTCTGTCTTTCTCGGTGTCCCTCTGTCACTCTCTGTCTCTCTCTATCTCTCGCTGTTTCTCTTAACTTGTCTCTGTCTCTCTCTGTCTCTTTCTGTCCCTCTCTGTCTCTCTCCGTCTCTCTCTGTCTCTCTCTCTGCCTCTCTCTAACTCTCTGCCTCTCTCTGTCCCTCTATGTCTCTTTCTGTCTCTCTCTGTCTCTCCTTGCCTCTCTCTCTCTTTCTCTGTCTCTCTCTGCCTCTCTCCGCCTCTCTCGGTCTCTCTCCGTCTCTCTCTCTGTCTCTCTCAGCCTCTCTCTGTCTCTCCCTGCCTCTCTCTGTCTCTCTTTGTTTCTCACTGCCTCACTCTGCCTCTCTCTGTCCCTCTCTGTCTGTCTCTGTCTCTCTCCATCTCACTCTGTCTCTCTTAGTCTCTCTTAGTCTCTCTCTGCCTCTCTCTGCCTCTATCTGTCCCTCACTGTTTGTCTCTGTCTCTCTCGGTCTCTCTATCTCACTCTGTCTCTCTCTGCCTCTCTCTGTCTCTCCCGGTCTCTGTCTCTGTCTCCCTGTCTCTCTCTACCTCTCTCTGTCTCTATCTGCCTCTCTCCGTCCCTCTCTGTCTCTTTCTGTCTCACTCCGTCTCTGTCTCTTTCTGTCCCTCTCTGTCTCTCCTTGCCTCTCCCTGTCCCTCTCTGACTTTCTCTGTCTTTCTCGGTGTCTCTCTGTCACTCTCTGTCTCTCTCTATCTCTCGCTGTTTCTCTCTACTTGTCTCTGTCTCTCTCTGTTTCTTTCTGTCCCTCTCTGTCTCTCTCTGTCTCTTTCTGTCCCTCTCACTCTCTCCTTGCCACTCTCTGTCTCCCTCTGTCTCTCTCTGTCTCTCTCTCCCTCTCGCCGTCTCTCTCTATCTGCCTCTCTCTGTCCCTCTCTGTCTCTCTCTATCTCTCCCTGTTTCTCTCTACTTCTCTCTGTCTCTCTCTGTTTCTCCCGGTCTCTGTCTCTACCCTCCTGTCTCTCTCTCCCTCTCTCCGTCTCTCTCTATCTGTCTCTCTCTCTATCTGTCTCTCTCTGTCTCTTTCTGTCTATCTCAGTCTCTCTCTGTCCCTCTCTGACTTTCTCTGTCTTTCTCGGTGTCTCTCTGTCACTCTCTGTCTCTCTCTATCTCTCGCTGTTTCTCTCTACTTGTCTCTGTCTCTCTCTGTCTCTTTCTGTCCGTCTCTGTCTCTCTCTGTCTCTTTCCGTCCCTCTCTGTCTCTCCTTGCCTCTCTCTGTCTCCCTCTGTCTCTCTCTGTATTCCGCCTCTCTCCGTCTCTCTCTGTCTCTCTCTCCCACTCTCCGTCTCTCTCTATCTGCCCCGCTCTGTCCCTCTCTATCTCTCACTATCTCTCGCTGTTTCTCTCTACTTTTCTCTGTCTCTCTCTGTCTCTCTTTCTCTCTCTCTTTCTCTCTCTCTGCCTCTCTCTCCCTCTATCTGCCTCTCTCTGTCTCTCTCTACTTCTCTCTGTCTCTCTCTGTCTCTTTCTGTCTCTCTCTGTCTCTCTCTGTCTCTCTCCGCCTCTCTCCGTCTCACTCTGTCTCTCTTTGTCTCTCTCCGTCTCTCTCTTTCTCTCTCTGTCCCTCTCCGTCTCTCTCTGTCTGTCTTGATCATTAGCTTTCTGCCGCTCTCCGTCTCTCTCTATCTGCCTCTCTCTGTCCCTCTCTGTCTCTCTCTATCTCTCGCTGTTTCTCTCTACTTCTCTCTGTCTCTCTCTCTCTCTTTCTGTCCCTCTCACTCTCTCCTTGCCTCTCTCTGTCTCTCTCTGTCTCTCTCTGTCTCTCCTTGCCTCTCTCTGTCTCCCTCTGTCTCTCTCTCTCTCTCTGTCTCTCTCTGTCTCTCTCTGTCTCTCTCTGTCTCTCCCTGTCTCTCTCCGTCTCTGTCTCTTTCTGTCTCTCTCCGTCTCTGTCCTTTTCTGTCTCTCTCTGTCTCTCTCTGTCTCTCCCGGTCTCTGCCTCTACCCTCCTGTCTCTCTCTCCCTCACTCCGTCTCTCTCTATCTGTCTCTCTCTGTCTCTTTCTGTCTCTCTCTGTCTCTCTCTGTCTGTCTCTGTCTCTCTCCATCTCACTCATTCTCTCTTAGTCTCTCTTAGTCTCTCTCTGCCTCTCTCTGCCTCTCTCTGTCCCTCACTGTCTGTCTCTGTCTCTCTCGGTCTCTCTATCTCACTCTGTCTCTCTCTGCCTGTCTCTGTCTCTCTCTGTCTCTCCCGGTCTCTGTCTCTGTCTCCCTGTCTCTCTCTACCTCTCTCTGTCTCTATCTGCCTCCCTCTGTCCCTCTCTGTCTCTTTCTGTCTCTCTCCGTCTCTGTCCCTTTCTGTCTCTCTCTGTCTCTCTCTGCCTCTCTCTGTCTCTCTTTCTCTCTCTCTTTCTCTCTCCCTCTCTCCGTCTCTCTCTATCTAACTGTCTCGCTATCTGTCTCTCTCTGTCTCTCTCTGTCTCTCTCTGCCTCTCTCTGTCTCTCTCTGTCTCTCACTGTCTCTCTCCGTCTCTGTCTCTTTCTGTCTCTCTCCGTCTCTGTCCCTTTCTGTCTCTCTCTGTCTCTCTCTGCCTCACTCTGTCTCTCTTTCTCTCTCTCTTTCTCTCTCCCTCTCTCCGTCT
Source organism: Diachasmimorpha longicaudata (assembly GCF_034640455.1). Classification (NCBI taxonomy): domain Eukaryota; kingdom Metazoa; phylum Arthropoda; class Insecta; order Hymenoptera; family Braconidae; genus Diachasmimorpha; species Diachasmimorpha longicaudata. The sequence continues at coordinate 1,024,695 of NW_026973898.1, forward strand.
CTCTCTATCTAACTCTCTCGCTATCTGTCTCTCTCTGTCTCTCTCTGCCTCTCTCTGTCCCTCACTGTCTGTCTCTGTCTCTCTCGGTCTCTCTATCTCAGTCTGTCTCTCTCTGCCTCTCTCTGTCTCTCTCTGTTTCGCCCGGTCTCTGTCTCTGTCTCCCTGTCTCTCTCTACTTCTCTCTGTCTCTATCTGCCTCCCTCTGTCCCTCTCTGTCTCTTTCTGTCTCTCTCCGTCTCTGTCTCTTCTCTCCCTCTCTGTCTCTCCTTGCCTCTCTCTGTCTCCCTCTGTCTCTCTCTGTCTCTCTCTGTCTCTCTCTGTCTCTCTCCGTCTCTGTCTCTTTCTGTCTCTCTCCGTCTCTGTCCCTTTCTGTCTCTCTCTGTCTCTCTCTGCCTCTCTCTGTCTCTCTTTCTCTCTCTCTTTCTCTCTCGCTATCTGTCTCTCTCTGTCTCTCTCTGTCTCTATCTGTCTCTCTGTCTCTCTCTGTCTCTATCTGTCTCTCTCTGTCTCCCTCTGTCTCTCTCTGTCTCTCTCTGTCTCCCTCTGTCTCTTTCTGTCTCTCTCCGTCTCTGTCTCTTTCTGTCCCTCTCTGTCTCTCCTTGCCTCTCCCTGTCCCTCTCTGACTTTCTCTGTCTTTCTCGGTGTCTCTCTGTCACTCTCTGTCTCTCTCCATCTCTCGCTGTTTCTCTCTACTTCTCTCTGTCTCTCTCTCTCTCTTTCTGTCGCTCTCTGTCTCTCCTTGCCTCTCTCTGTCTCCCTCTGTCTCTCTCTTTCTCTTTCCGCCTCTCTCCGTCTCTCTCTGTCTCTCTCTGTCTCTCTCTGTCTCTCTCTGCCTCTCTCTGCCTCTCTCTGCCTCTCTCTGTCTCTGTCTGTGCCTCTCTGGCTCTTTTATTTCTCTATCGATTTCTTCCTCTCTCCGTTTCTCTCTGTCTCGTTCTGACTCTCTCTCCACCTCTCTCTGGCCTTCTCTGACTTTCTCTGTCTCCCTCTATCTCTCGCTGTTTCTCCCCATTTCTCCCTAACTCTCTCTGTCTCTTTCTGTCCCTCTCTGTCTCTCCTTGCCTCTCTCTGTCTCCCTCTGTCTCTCTTTGTCTCTCTCCGCCTCTCTCCGTCTCTCTCTTTCTGTCTCTGTCTCTCTCCGTCTCTCTCTGTCTGTCTTGATCATTAGCTTTCTGCCGCTCTCCGTCTCTCTCTATCTGCCTCTCTGTGTCCCTCTCTGTCTCTCTCTATCTCTCGCTGTTTCTCTCTACTTCTCTCTGTCTCTCTCTCTCTCTTTCAGTCCCTCTCACTCTCTCCTTGCCTCTTTCTGTCTCTCTCTGTCTCTCTCTGTCTCTCTCTGTCTCTCCCTGCCTCTCTCTGTCTCTCTTTCTCTCTCTCTACCTCTTTCTGCCTCTATCTGCCTCTCTCTGTCTCTCTCTACTTCTCTCTGTCCCTCTCTGTCTCTCTCTGTCTCTCTCCGTCTCTCTCTGTCTCTCTCCGTCTCTCTCTGTCTGTCTTGATCATTAGCTTTCTGCCGCTCTCCGTTCTCTCTGGCTCTCTTTGTTTCTCTATCACTTTCTTCCTCTCTCCGTTTCTCTCTGTCTCATTCTGTCTCTCTCTCCACCTCTCTCTGCCTCTCTCGGGCCTTCTCTGACTTTCTCCGTCTTTCTCGGTGTCCCTCTGTCACTCCCTGTCTCCCTCTATCTCTCGCTGTTTCTCTCTATTTCTCTCTGTCTCTCTCTTTCTGTCCCTCTCTGTCTCTCTTTGCCTCTCTCTGTCTCATTCTGTCTCTCTCTGTCTCTCTCTGTCTCTCTCTGTCTCTTTCTTTCCCTCTCTGTCTCTCTCTGTCTCTTTCTGTCCCTCTCTGTCTCTCCTTGCCTCTCTCTGTCTCCCTCTGTCTCTCTCTGTCTCTCTCCGCCTCTCTCCGTCTCTCTCTGTCTCTCTCTCCCTCTCTCCGTCTCTCTCTATCTGCCCCTCTCTGTCCCTCTCTATCTCTCTCTATCTCTCGCTGTTTCTCTCTACTTTTCTCTGTCTGTCTCTGTCTCCTTGTGTCCCTCTCCATCTCTCCTTGCCTCTCTCTGTGTCTCTCTGTCTCTCTCTGTCTCTCTCTGTCTCTCTCTGCCTCTCTCTGTCTCTCTTTCTCTCTCTCTGCCTCTCTCTCCCTCTATCTGCCTCTCTCTGTCTCTCTCTACTTCTCTCTGTCTCTCTCTGTCTCTTTCTGTCCCTCTCTGCCTCTTTCTGTCCCTCTCTTTCTCCCCTTGCCTCTCTCTGTCTCCCGCTGTCTCTATCTGTCTCTCTGTGTCTCCCTCTGTCTCTCTCTGTCACTCTCTGCCTCTCTCTCCCTCTCGCCGTCTCTCTCTATCTGCCTCTCTCTGTCCCTCTCTGTCTCTCTCTGTCTCTCTCTGTCTCTCTCTGCCTCTCTCTGTCTCTCTTTCTCTCTCTCTGCCTCTCTCTCCCTCTATCTGCCTCTCTCTGTCTCTCTCTACTTCTCTCTGTCTCTCTCTGTCTCTTTCTGTCCCTCTCTGCCTCTTTCTGTCCCTCTCTTTCTCCCCTTGTCTCTCTCTGCCTCTCTCTGTCTCTCTCTGTTTCGCCCGGTCTCTGTCTCTGTCTCCCTGTCTCTCTCTACTTCTCTCTGTCTCTATCTGCCTCCCTCTGTCCCTCTCTGTCTCTTTCTGTCTCTCTCCGTCTCTGTCTCTTCTCTCCCTCTCTGTCTCTCCTTGCCTCTCTCTGTCTCCCTCTGTCTCTCTCTGTCTCTCTCTGTCTCTCTCTGTCTCTCTCCGTCTCTGTCTCTTTCTGTCTCTCTCCGTCTCTGTCCCTTTCTGTCTCTCTCTGTCTCTCTCTGCCTCTCTCTGTCTCTCTTTCTCTCTCTCTTTCTCTCTCGCTATCTGTCTCTCTCTGTCTCTCTCTGTCTCTATCTGTCTCTCTCTGTCTCTCTCTGTCTCTATCTGTCTCTCTCTGTCTCCCTCTGTCTCTCTCTGTCTCTCTCTGTCTCTCTCTGTCTCTTTCTGTCTCTCTCCGTCTCTGTCTCTTTCTGTCCCTCTCTGTCTCTCCTTGCCTCTCCCTGTCCCTCTCTGACTTTCTCTGTCTTTCTCGGTGTCTCTCTGTCACTCTCTGTCTCTCTCCATCTCTCGCTGTTTCTCTCTACTTCTCTCTGTCTCTCTCTCTCTCTTTCTGTCGCTCTCTGTCTCTCCTTGCCTCTCTCTGTCTCCCTCTGTCTCTCTCTTTCTCTTTCCGCCTCTCTCCGTCTCTCTCTGTCTCTCTCTGTCTCTCTCTGTCTCTCTCTGCCTCTCTCTGCCTCTCTCTGCCTCTCTCTGTCTCTGTCTGTGCCTCTCTGGCTCTTTTATTTCTCTATCGATTTCTTCCTCTCTCCGTTTCTCTCTGTCTCGTTCTGACTCTCTCTCCACCTCTCTCTGGCCTTCTCTGACTTTCTCTGTCTCCCTCTATCTCTCGCTGTTTCTCCCCATTTCTCCCTAACTCTCTCTGTCTCTTTCTGTCCCTCTCTGTCTCTCCTTGCCTCTCTCTGTCTCCCTCTGTCTCTCTTTGTCTCTCTCCGCCTCTCTCCGTCTCTCTCTTTCTGTCTCTGTCTCTCTCCGTCTCTCTCTGTCTGTCTTGATCATTAGCTTTCTGCCGCTCTCCGTCTCTCTCTATCTGCCTCTCTGTGTCCCTCTCTGTCTCTCTCTATCTCTCGCTGTTTCTCTCTACTTCTCTCTGTCTCTCTCTCTCTCTTTCAGTCCCTCTCACTCTCTCCTTGCCTCTTTCTGTCTCTCTCTGTCTCTCTCTGTCTCTCTCTGTCTCTCCCTGCCTCTCTCTGTCTCTCTTTCTCTCTCTCTACCTCTTTCTGCCTCTATCTGCCTCTCTCTGTCTCTCTCTACTTCTCTCTGTCCCTCTCTGTCTCTCTCTGTCTCTCTCCGTCTCTCTCTGTCTCTCTCCGTCTCTCTCTGTCTGTCTTGATCATTAGCTTTCTGCCGCTCTCCGTTCTCTCTGGCTCTCTTTGTTTCTCTATCACTTTCTTCCTCTCTCCGTTTCTCTCTGTCTCATTCTGTCTCTCTCTCCACCTCTCTCTGCCTCTCTCGGGCCTTCTCTGACTTTCTCCGTCTTTCTCGGTGTCCCTCTGTCACTCCCTGTCTCCCTCTATCTCTCGCTATTTCTCTCTATTTCTCTCTGTCTCTCTCTTTCTGTCCCTCTCTGTCTCTCTTTGCCTCTCTCTGTCTCATTCTGTCTCTCTCTGTCTCTCTCTGTCTCTCTCTGTCTCTTTCTTTCCCTCTCTGTCTCTCTCTGTCTCTTTCTGTCCCTCTCTGTCTCTCCTTGCCTCTCTCTGTCTCCCTCTGTCTCTCTCTGTCTCTCTCCGCCTCTCTCCGTCTCTCTCTGTCTCTCTCTCCCTCTCTCCGTCTCTCTCTATCTGCCCCTCTCTGTCCCTCTCTATCTCTCTCTATCTCTCGCTGTTTCTCTCTACTTTTCTCTGTCTGTCTCTGTCTCCTTGTGTCCCTCTCCATCTCTCCTTGCCTCTCTCTGTGTCTCTCTGTCTCTCTCTGTCTCTCTCTGTCTCTCTCTGCCTCTCTCTGTCTCTCTTTCTCTCTCTCTGCCTCTCTCTCCCTCTATCTGCCTCTCTCTGTCTCTCTCTACTTCTCTCTGTCTCTCTCTGTCTCTTTCTGTCCCTCTCTGCCTCTTTCTGTCCCTCTCTTTCTCCCCTTGCCTCTCTCTGTCTCCCTCTGTCTCTATCTGTCTCTCTGTGTCTCCCTCTGTCTCTCTCTGTCACTCTCTGCCTCTCTCTCCCTCTCGCCGTCTCTCTCTATCTGCCTCTCTCTGTCCCTCTCTGTCTCTCTCTGTCTCTCTCTGTCTCTCTCTGCCTCTCTCGGTCTCTCTCTGTCTCTCTCCGCCTCTCTCGGTCTCTCTCCGTCTCTCTCTCTCTGTCTGTCTCCGTCTCTGGCTATCTGCCTCTCTCTGTCCCTCTCTGTCCCGCTCGGACTTTCTCTGTCTTTCTCGGTGTCTCTCTGTCACTCTCTATCTCTCTCCATCTCTCGCCGTTTCCCTCTACTTCTCTCTGTCCCTCTCTCTCTCTTTCTGTCCCTCTCTGTCTCTCCTTGCCTCTCTCTGTCTCCCTCTGTCTCTCTCTGTCTCTCTCCGCCTCTCTCCGTCTCTCTCTGTCTCTCTCTGGCTCTCTCCGTCTCTCTCTGTCTCTCTCCGTCTCTGTCTCTTTCTGTCTCTCTCCGTCTCTGTCCCTCTCTGTCTCTCCTTGCCTCTCTCTGTCTCTCTCTGTCTGTCCCTGCCTCTCTCTAACTCTCTGTCTCTCTCTGTCTCTCTTTGTCTCTATCTGTCTCTCTCTGTCTCCCTCTGTCTCTCTCTGTCACTCTCTGCCTCTCTCTCCCTCTCGCCGTCTCTCTCTATCTGCCTCTCTCTGTCCCTCTCTGTCTCTCTCTATCTCTCCCTGTTTCTCTCTACTTCTCTCTGTCTCTCTCTGTCTCTCCCGGTCTCTGTCTCTACCCTCCTGTCTCTCTCTCCCTCTCTCCGTCTCTCTCTATCTGTCTCTCTCTTCATCTGTCTCTCTCTGTCTCTTTCTGTCTATCTCTGTCTCTCTCTGTCCCTCTCTGACTTTCTCTGTCTTTCTCGGTGTCTCTCTGTCACTCTCTGTCTCTCTCTATCTCTCGCTGTTTCTCTTCACTTGTCTCTGTATCTCTCTGTCTCTTTCTGTCCCTCTCTGTCTCTCCTTGCCTCTCTCTGTCTCCCTCTGTCTCTCTCTGTCTCTCTCCGCGTCTCTCCGTCTCTCTCTGTCTCTCTCTGTCTCTCTCCGTCTCTCTCTGTCTGTCTTGATCATTAGCTTTCTGCCGCTCTCCGCTCTCTCTGGCTCTCTTTGTTTCTCTGTCTCTCTCTGTCACACTCTGTCTCTCTCTCTCTCTGTCTCTGTCTCTCTCTCTGTCTGTCTCCTTCTTTCTCTATCTGCCTCTCTCTGTCCCTCTATGTCTCTTTCTGTCTCTCTTCGTCTCTATCTCTTTCTGTCCCTCTCTGTCTCTCCTTGCCTCTCTCTCTCTGTCTCTGTCTCTCTCTGTCTCTCTCCGCCTCTCTCGGTCTCTCTCCGTCTCTCTCTGGCTCTCTCCGTCTCTCCCTCTCTGTCTGTCTCCGTCTCTGTCTATCTGCCTCTCTCTGTCCCTCTCTGTCCCGCTCGGACTTTCTCTGTCTTTCTCGGTGTCTCTCTGTCACTCTCTGTCTCTCTCCATCTCTCGCTGTTTCTCTCTACTTCTCTCTGTCCCTCTCTCTCTCTTTCTGTCCCTCTCTGTCTCTCCTTGCCTCTCTCTGTCTCTCTCTGTCTGTCCCTGCCTCTCTCTAACTCTCTGTCTCTCTCTGCCTCTCTCTGTCCCTCTCTGTCTCTCTCTATCTCTCCCTGTTTCTCTCTACTTCTCTCTGTCTCTCTCTGTCTCTCCCGGTCTCTGTCTCTACCCTCCTGTCTCTCTCTCCCTCTCTCCGTCTCTCTCTATCTGTCTCTCTCTCTATCTGTCTCTCTCTATCTCTCGCTGTTTCTCTCTACTTGTCTCTGTCTCTCTCTGTCTCTTTCTGTCCCTCTCTGTCTCTCTCTGTCTCTTTCTGTCCCTCTCTGTCTCTCCTTGCCTCTCTCTGTCCCTCTCTATCTCTCTCTATCTCTCGCTGTTCCTCTCTACTTTTCTCTGTCTGTCTCTGTCTCCTTGTGTCCCTCTCCATCTCTCCTTGCCTCTCTCTCCCTCTATCTGCCTCTCTCTGTCGCTCTCTACTTCTCTCTGTCTCTCCCGGTCTCTGTCTCTACCCTCCTGTCTCTCTCTCCCTCTCTCCGTCTCTCTCTATCTGTCTCTCTCTTCATCTGTCTCTCTCTGTCTCTCTCTGCCTCTCTTTCTCTCTTTCTCTCTCTCTTTCTCTCTCTCTGCCTCTCTCTCCCTCCATCTGCCTCTCTCTGTCTCTCTCTACTTCTCTCTCTCTCTCTCTGTCTCTCCCGGTCTCTGTCTCTACCCTCCTGTCTCTCTCTCCCTCTCTCCGTCTCTCTCTATCTGTCTCTCTCTCTATCTGTCTCTCTCTGTCTCTTTCTGTCTATCTCTGTCTCGCTCTGTCCCTCTCTGACTTTCTCTGTCTTTCTCGGTGTCCCTCTGTCACTCTCTGTCTCTCTCTATCTCTCGCTGTTTCTCTTAACTTGTCTCTGTCTCTCTCTGTCTCTTTCTGTCCCTCTCTGTCTCTCTCCGTCTCTCTCTGTCTCTCTCTCTGCCTCTCTCTAACTCTCTGCCTCTCTCTGTCCCTCTATGTCTCTTTCTGTCTCTCTCTGTCTCTCCTTGCCTCTCTCTCTCTTTCTCTGTCTCTCTCTGCCTCTCTCCGCCTCTCTCGGTCTCTCTCCGTCTCTCTCTCTGTCTCTCTCAGCCTCTCTCTGTCTCTCCCTGCCTCTCTCTGTCTCTCTTTGTTTCTCACTGCCTCACTCTGCCTCTCTCTGTCCCTCTCTGTCTGTCTCTGTCTCTCTCCATCTCACTCTGTCTCTCTTAGTCTCTCTTAGTCTCTCTCTGCCTCTCTCTGCCTCTATCTGTCCCTCACTGTTTGTCTCTGTCTCTCTCGGTCTCTCTATCTCACTCTGTCTCTCTCTGCCTCTCTCTGTCTCTCCCGGTCTCTGTCTCTGTCTCCCTGTCTCTCTCTACCTCTCTCTGTCTCTATCTGCCTCTCTCCGTCCCTCTCTGTCTCTTTCTGTCTCACTCCGTCTCTGTCTCTTTCTGTCCCTCTCTGTCTCTCCTTGCCTCTCCCTGTCCCTCTCTGACTTTCTCTGTCTTTCTCGGTGTCTCTCTGTCACTCTCTGTCTCTCTCTATCTCTCGCTGTTTCTCTCTACTTGTCTCTGTCTCTCTCTGTTTCTTTCTGTCCCTCTCTGTCTCTCTCTGTCTCTTTCTGTCCCTCTCACTCTCTCCTTGCCACTCTCTGTCTCCCTCTGTCTCTCTCTGTCTCTCTCTCCCTCTCGCCGTCTCTCTCTATCTGCCTCTCTCTGTCCCTCTCTGTCTCTCTCTATCTCTCCCTGTTTCTCTCTACTTCTCTCTGTCTCTCTCTGTTTCTCCCGGTCTCTGTCTCTACCCTCCTGTCTCTCTCTCCCTCTCTCCGTCTCTCTCTATCTGTCTCTCTCTCTATCTGTCTCTCTCTGTCTCTTTCTGTCTATCTCAGTCTCTCTCTGTCCCTCTCTGACTTTCTCTGTCTTTCTCGGTGTCTCTCTGTCACTCTCTGTCTCTCTCTATCTCTCGCTGTTTCTCTCTACTTGTCTCTGTCTCTCTCTGTCTCTTTCTGTCCGTCTCTGTCTCTCTCTGTCTCTTTCTGTCCCTCTCTGTCTCTCCTTGCCTCTCTCTGTCTCCCTCTGTCTCTCTCTGTATTCCGCCTCTCTCCGTCTCTCTCTGTCTCTCTCTCCCACTCTCCGTCTCTCTCTATCTGCCCCGCTCTGTCCCTCTCTATCTCTCACTATCTCTCGCTGTTTCTCTCTACTTTTCTCTGTCTCTCTCTGTCTCTCTTTCTCTCTCTCTTTCTCTCTCTCTGCCTCTCTCTCCCTCTATCTGCCTCTCTCTGTCTCTCTCTACTTCTCTCTGTCTCTCTCTGTCTCTTTCTGTCTCTCTCTGTCTCTCTCTGTCTCTCTCCGCCTCTCTCCGTCTCACTCTGTCTCTCTTTGTCTCTCTCCGTCTCTCTCTTTCTCTCTCTGTCCCTCTCCGTCTCTCTCTGTCTGTCTTGATCATTAGCTTTCTGCCGCTCTCCGTCTCTCTCTATCTGCCTCTCTCTGTCCCTCTCTGTCTCTCTCTATCTCTCGCTGTTTCTCTCTACTTCTCTCTGTCTCTCTCTCTCTCTTTCTGTCCCTCTCACTCTCTCCTTGCCTCTCTCTGTCTCTCTCTGTCTCTCTCTGTCTCTCCTTGCCTCTCTCTGTCTCCCTCTGTCTCTCTCTCTCTCTCTCTGTCTCTCTCTGTCTCTCTCTGTCTCTCTCTGTCTCTCCCTGTCTCTCTCCGTCTCTGTCTCTTTCTGTCTCTCTCCGTCTCTGTCCTTTTCTGTCTCTCTCTGTCTCTCTCTGTCTCTCCCGGTCTCTGCCTCTACCCTCCTGTCTCTCTCTCCCTCACTCCGTCTCTCTCTATCTGTCTCTCTCTGTCTCTTTCTGTCTCTCTCTGTCTCTCTCTGTCTGTCTCTGTCTCTCTCCATCTCACTCATTCTCTCTTAGTCTCTCTTAGTCTCTCTCTGCCTCTCTCTGCCTCTCTCTGTCCCTCACTGTCTGTCTCTGTCTCTCTCGGTCTCTCTATCTCACTCTGTCTCTCTCTGCCTGTCTCTGTCTCTCTCTGTCTCTCCCGGTCTCTGTCTCTGTCTCCCTGTCTCTCTCTACCTCTCTCTGTCTCTATCTGCCTCCCTCTGTCCCTCTCTGTCTCTTTCTGTCTCTCTCCGTCTCTGTCCCTTTCTGTCTCTCTCTGTCTCTCTCTGCCTCTCTCTGTCTCTCTTTCTCTCTCTCTTTCTCTCTCCCTCTCTCCGTCTCTCTCTATCTAACTGTCTCGCTATCTGTCTCTCTCTGTCTCTCTCTGTCTCTCTCTGCCTCTCTCTGTCTCTCTCTGTCTCTCACTGTCTCTCTCCGTCTCTGTCTCTTTCTGTCTCTCTCCGTCTCTGTCCCTTTCTGTCTCTCTCTGTCTCTCTCTGCCTCACTCTGTCTCTCTTTCTCTCTCTCTTTCTCTCTCCCTCTCTCCGTCTCTCTCTATCTAACTCTCTCGCTATCTGTCTCTCTCTGTCTCTCTCTGCCTCTCTCTGTCCCTCACTGTCTGTCTCTGTCTCTCTCGGTCTCTCTATCTCAGTCTGTCTCTCTCTGCCTCTCTCTGTCTCTCTCTGTTTCGCCCGGTCTCTGTCTCTGTCTCCCTGTCTCTCTCTACTTCTCTCTGTCTCTATCTGCCTCCCTCTGTCCCTCTCTGTCTCTTTCTGTCTCTCTCCGTCTCTGTCTCTTCTCTCCCTCTCTGTCTCTCCTTGCCTCTCTCTGTCTCCCTCTGTCTCTCTCTGTCTCTCTCTGTCTCTCTCTGTCTCTCTCCGTCTCTGTCTCTTTCTGTCTCTCTCCGTCTCTGTCCCTTTCTGTCTCTCTCTGTCTCTCTCTGCCTCTCTCTGTCTCTCTTTCTCTCTCTCTTTCTCTCTCGCTATCTGTCTCTCTCTGTCTCTCTCTGTCTCTATCTGTCTCTCTGTCTCTCTCTGTCTCTATCTGTCTCTCTCTGTCTCCCTCTGTCTCTCTCTGTCTCTCTCTGTCTCCCTCTGTCTCTTTCTGTCTCTCTCCGTCTCTGTCTCTTTCTGTCCCTCTCTGTCTCTCCTTGCCTCTCCCTGTCCCTCTCTGACTTTCTCTGTCTTTCTCGGTGTCTCTCTGTCACTCTCTGTCTCTCTCCATCTCTCGCTGTTTCTCTCTACTTCTCTCTGTCTCTCTCTCTCTCTTTCTGTCGCTCTCTGTCTCTCCTTGCCTCTCTCTGTCTCCCTCTGTCTCTCTCTTTCTCTTTCCGCCTCTCTCCGTCTCTCTCTGTCTCTCTCTGTCTCTCTCTGTCTCTCTCTGCCTCTCTCTGCCTCTCTCTGCCTCTCTCTGTCTCTGTCTGTGCCTCTCTGGCTCTTTTATTTCTCTATCGATTTCTTCCTCTCTCCGTTTCTCTCTGTCTCGTTCTGACTCTCTCTCCACCTCTCTCTGACCTTCTCTGACTTTCTCTGTCTCCCTCTATCTCTCGCTGTTTCTCCCCATTTCTCCCTAACTCTCTCTGTCTCTTTCTGTCCCTCTCTGTCTCTCCTTGCCTCTCTCTGTCTCCCTCTGTCTCTCTTTGTCTCTCTCCGCCTCTCTCCGTCTCTCTCTTTCTGTCTCTGTCTCTCTCCGTCTCTCTCTGTCTGTCTTGATCATTAGCTTTCTGCCGCTCTCCGTCTCTCTCTATCTGCCTCTCTGTGTCCCTCTCTGTCTCTCTCTATCTCTCGCTGTTTCTCTCTACTTCTCTCTGTCTCTCTCTCTCTCTTTCAGTCCCTCTCACTCTCTCCTTGCCTCTTTCTGTCTCTCTCTGTCTCTCTCTGTCTCTCTCTGTCTCTCCCTGCCTCTCTCTGTCTCTCTTTCTCTCTCTCTACCTCTTTCTGCCTCTATCTGCCTCTCTCTGTCTCTCTCTACTTCTCTCTGTCCCTCTCTGTCTCTCTCTGTCTCTCTCCGTCTCTCTCTGTCTCTCTCCGTCTCTCTCTGTCTGTCTTGATCATTAGCTTTCTGCCGCTCTCCGTTCTCTCTGGCTCTCTTTGTTTCTCTATCACTTTCTTCCTCTCTCCGTTTCTCTCTGTCTCATTCTGTCTCTCTCTCCACCTCTCTCTGCCTCTCTCGGGCCTTCTCTGACTTTCTCCGTCTTTCTCGGTGTCCCTCTGTCACTCCCTGTCTCCCTCTATCTCTCGCTGTTTCTCTCTATTTCTCTCTGTCTCTCTCTTTCTGTCCCTCTCTGTCTCTCTTTGCCTCTCTCTGTCTCATTCTGTCTCTCTCTGTCTCTCTCTGTCTCTCTCTGTCTCTTTCTTTCCCTCTCTGTCTCTCTCTGTCTCTTTCTGTCCCTCTCTGTCTCTCCTTGCCTCTCTCTGTCTCCCTCTGTCTCTCTCTGTCTCTCTCCGCCTCTCTCCGTCTCTCTCTGTCTCTCTCTCCCTCTCTCCGTCTCTCTCTATCTGCCCCTCTCTGTCCCTCTCTATCTCTCTCTATCTCTCGCTGTTTCTCTCTACTTTTCTCTGTCTGTCTCTGTCTCCTTGTGTCCCTCTCCATCTCTCCTTGCCTCTCTCTGTGTCTCTCTGTCTCTCTCTGTCTCTCTCTGTCTCTCTCTGCCTCTCTCTGTCTCTCTTTCTCTCTCTCTGCCTCTCTCTCCCTCTATCTGCCTCTCTCTGTCTCTCTCTACTTCTCTCTGTCTCTCTCTGTCTCTTTCTGTCCCTCTCTGCCTCTTTCTGTCCCTCTCTTTCTCCCCTTGCCTCTCTCTGTCTCCCGCTGTCTCTATCTGTCTCTCTGTGTCTCCCTCTGTCTCTCTCTGTCACTCTCTGCCTCTCTCTCCCTCTCGCCGTCTCTCTCTATCTGCCTCTCTCTGTCCCTCTCTGTCTCTCTCTGTCTCTCTCTGTCTCTCTCTGCCTCTCTCTGTCTCTCTTTCTCTCTCTCTGCCTCTCTCTCCCTCTATCTGCCTCTCTCTGTCTCTCTCTACTTCTCTCTGTCTCTCTCTGTCTCTTTCTGTCCCTCTCTGCCTCTTTCTGTCCCTCTCTTTCTCCCCTTGTCTCTCTCTGCCTCTCTCTGTCTCTCTCTGTTTCGCCCGGTCTCTGTCTCTGTCTCCCTGTCTCTCTCTACTTCTCTCTGTCTCTATCTGCCTCCCTCTGTCCCTCTCTGTCTCTTTCTGTCTCTCTCCGTCTCTGTCTCTTCTCTCCCTCTCTGTCTCTCCTTGCCTCTCTCTGTCTCCCTCTGTCTCTCTCTGTCTCTCTCTGTCTCTCTCTGTCTCTCTCCGTCTCTGTCTCTTTCTGTCTCTCTCCGTCTCTGTCCCTTTCTGTCTCTCTCTGTCTCTCTCTGCCTCTCTCTGTCTCTCTTTCTCTCTCTCTTTCTCTCTCGCTATCTGTCTCTCTCTGTCTCTCTCTGTCTCTATCTGTCTCTCTCTGTCTCTCTCTGTCTCTATCTGTCTCTCTCTGTCTCCCTCTGTCTCTCTCTGTCTCTCTCTGTCTCTCTCTGTCTCTTTCTGTCTCTCTCCGTCTCTGTCTCTTTCTGTCCCTCTCTGTCTCTCCTTGCCTCTCCCTGTCCCTCTCTGACTTTCTCTGTCTTTCTCGGTGTCTCTCTGTCACTCTCTGTCTCTCTCCATCTCTCGCTGTTTCTCTCTACTTCTCTCTGTCTCTCTCTCTCTCTTTCTGTCGCTCTCTGTCTCTCCTTGCCTCTCTCTGTCTCCCTCTGTCTCTCTCTTTCTCTTTCCGCCTCTCTCCGTCTCTCTCTGTCTCTCTCTGTCTCTCTCTGTCTCTCTCTGCCTCTCTCTGCCTCTCTCTGCCTCTCTCTGTCTCTGTCTGTGCCTCTCTGGCTCTTTTATTTCTCTATCGATTTCTTCCTCTCTCCGTTTCTCTCTGTCTCGTTCTGACTCTCTCTCCACCTCTCTCTGGCCTTCTCTGACTTTCTCTGTCTCCCTCTATCTCTCGCTGTTTCTCCCCATTTCTCCCTAACTCTCTCTGTCTCTTTCTGTCCCTCTCTGTCTCTCCTTGCCTCTCTCTGTCTCCCTCTGTCTCTCTTTGTCTCTCTCCGCCTCTCTCCGTCTCTCTCTTTCTGTCTCTGTCTCTCTCCGTCTCTCTCTGTCTGTCTTGATCATTAGCTTTCTGCCGCTCTCCGTCTCTCTCTATCTGCCTCTCTGTGTCCCTCTCTGTCTCTCTCTATCTCTCGCTGTTTCTCTCTACTTCTCTCTGTCTCTCTCTCTCTCTTTCAGTCCCTCTCACTCTCTCCTTGCCTCTTTCTGTCTCTCTCTGTCTCTCTCTGTCTCTCTCTGTCTCTCCCTGCCTCTCTCTGTCTCTCTTTCTCTCTCTCTACCTCTTTCTGCCTCTATCTGCCTCTCTCTGTCTCTCTCTACTTCTCTCTGTCCCTCTCTGTCTCTCTCTGTCTCTCTCCGTCTCTCTCTGTCTCTCTCCGTCTCTCTCTGTCTGTCTTGATCATTAGCTTTCTGCCGCTCTCCGTTCTCTCTGGCTCTCTTTGTTTCTCTATCACTTTCTTCCTCTCTCCGTTTCTCTCTGTCTCATTCTGTCTCTCTCTCCACCTCTCTCTGCCTCTCTCGGGCCTTCTCTGACTTTCTCCGTCTTTCTCGGTGTCCCTCTGTCACTCCCTGTCTCCCTCTATCTCTCGCTGTTTCTCTCTATTTCTCTCTGTCTCTCTCTTTCTGTCCCTCTCTGTCTCTCTTTGCCTCTCTCTGTCTCATTCTGTCTCTCTCTGTCTCTCTCTGTCTCTCTCTGTCTCTTTCTTTCCCTCTCTGTCTCTCTCTGTCTCTTTCTGTCCCTCTCTGTCTCTCCTTGCCTCTCTCTGTCTCCCTCTGTCTCTCTCTGTCTCTCTCCGCCTCTCTCCGTCTCTCTCTGTCTCTCTCTCCCTCTCTCCGTCTCTCTCTATCTGCCCCTCTCTGTCCCTCTCTATCTCTCTCTATCTCTCGCTGTTTCTCTCTACTTTTCTCTGTCTGTCTCTGTCTCCTTGTGTCCCTCTCCATCTCTCCTTGCCTCTCTCTGTGTCTCTCTGTCTCTCTCTGTCTCTCTCTGTCTCTCTCTGCCTCTCTCTGTCTCTCTTTCTCTCTCTCTGCCTCTCTCTCCCTCTATCTGCCTCTCTCTGTCTCTCTCTACTTCTCTCTGTCTCTCTCTGTCTCTTTCTGTCCCTCTCTGCCTCTTTCTGTCCCTCTCTTTCTCCCCTTGCCTCTCTCTGTCTCCCTCTGTCTCTATCTGTCTCTCTGTGTCTCCCTCTGTCTCTCTCTGTCACTCTCTGCCTCTCTCTCCCTCTCGCCGTCTCTCTCTATCTGCCTCTCTCTGTCCCTCTCTGTCTCTCTCTGTCTCTCTCTGTCTCTCTCTGCCTCTCTCGGTCTCTCTCCGTCTCTCTCTCTCTGTCTGTCTCCGTCTCTGGCTATCTGCCTCTCTCTGTCCCTCTCTGTCCCGCTCGGACTTTCTCTGTCTTTCTCGGTGTCTCTCTGTCACTCTCTATCTCTCTCCATCTCTCGCCGTTTCCCTCTACTTCTCTCTGTCCCTCTCTCTCTCTTTCTGTCCCTCTCTGTCTCTCCTTGCCTCTCTCTGTCTCCCTCTGTCTCTCTCTGTCTCTCTCCGCCTCTCTCCGTCTCTCTCTGTCTCTCTCTGGCTCTCTCCGTCTCTCTCTGTCTCTCTCCGTCTCTGTCTCTTTCTGTCTCTCTCCGTCTCTGTCCCTCTCTGTCTCTCCTTGCCTCTCTCTGTCTCTCTCTGTCTGTCCCTGCCTCTCTCTAACTCTCTGTCTCTCTCTGTCTCTCTTTGTCTCTATCTGTCTCTCTCTGTCTCCCTCTGTCTCTCTCTGTCACTCTCTGCCTCTCTCTCCCTCTCGCCGTCTCTCTCTATCTGCCTCTCTCTGTCCCTCTCTGTCTCTCTCTATCTCTCCCTGTTTCTCTCTACTTCTCTCTGTCTCTCTCTGTCTCTCCCGGTCTCTGTCTCTACCCTCCTGTCTCTCTCTCCCTCTCTCCGTCTCTCTCTATCTGTCTCTCTCTGTCTCTTTCTGTCTATCTCTGTCTCTCTCTGTCCCTCTCTGACTTTCTCTGTCTTTCTCGGTGTCTCTCTGTCACTCTCTGTCTCTCTCTATCTCTCGCTGTTTCTCTTCACTTGTCTCTGTATCTCTCTGTCTCTTTCTGTCCCTCTCTGTCTCTCCTTGCCTCTCTCTGTCTCCCTCTGTCTCTCTCTGTCTCTCTCCGCGTCTCTCCGTCTCTCTCTGTCTCTCTCTGTCTCTCTCCGTCTCTCTCTGTCTGTCTTGATCATTAGCTTTCTGCCGCTCTCCGCTCTCTCTGGCTCTCTTTGTTTCTCTGTCTCTCTCTGTCACACTCTGTCTCTCTCTCTCTCTCTGTCTCTGTCTCTCTCTCTGTCTGTCTCCTTCTTTCTCTATCTGCCTCTCTCTGTCCCTCTATGTCTCTTTCTGTCTCTCTTCGTCTCTATCTCTTTCTGTCCCTCTCTGTCTCTCCTTGCCTCTCTCTCTCTGTCTCTGTCTCTCTCTGTCTCTCTCCGCCTCTCTCGGTCTCTCTCCGTCTCTCTCTGGCTCTCTCCGTCTCTCCCTCTCTGTCTGTCTCCGTCTCTGTCTATCTGCCTCTCTCTGTCCCTCTCTGTCCCGCTCGGACTTTCTCTGTCTTTCTCGGTGTCTCTCTGTCACTCTCTGTCTCTCTCCATCTCTCGCTGTTTCTCTCTACTTCTCTCTGTCCCTCTCTCTCTCTTTCTGTCCCTCTCTGTCTCTCCTTGCCTCTCTCTGTCTCTCTCTGTCTGTCCCTGCCTCTCTCTAACTCTCTGTCTCTCTCTGCCTCTCTCTGTCCCTCTCTGTCTCTCTCTATCTCTCCCTGTTTCTCTCTACTTCTCTCTGTCTCTCTCTGTCTCTCCCGGTCTCTGTCTCTACCCTCCTGTCTCTCTCTCCCTCTCTCCGTCTCTCTCTATCTGTCTCTCTCTCTATCTGTCTCTCTCTATCTCTCGCTGTTTCTCTCTACTTGTCTCTGTCTCTCTCTGTCTCTTTCTGTCCCTCTCTGTCTCTCTCTGTCTCTTTCTGTCCCTCTCTGTCTCTCCTTGCCTCTCTCTGTCCCTCTCTATCTCTCTCTATCTCTCGCTGTTCCTCTCTACTTTTCTCTGTCTGTCTCTGTCTCCTTGTGTCCCTCTCCATCTCTCCTTGCCTCTCTCTCCCTCTATCTGCCTCTCTCTGTCGCTCTCTACTTCTCTCTGTCTCTCCCGGTCTCTGTCTCTACCCTCCTGTCTCTCTCTCCCTCTCTCCGTCTCTCTCTATCTGTCTCTCTCTTCATCTGTCTCTCTCTGTCTCTCTCTGCCTCTCTTTCTCTCTTTCTCTCTCTCTTTCTCTCTCTCTGCCTCTCTCTCCCTCCATCTGCCTCTCTCTGTCTCTCTCTACTTCTCTCTCTCTCTCTCTGTCTCTCCCGGTCTCTGTCTCTACCCTCCTGTCTCTCTCTCCCTCTCTCCGTCTCTCTCTATCTGTCTCTCTCTCTATCTGTCTCTCTCTGTCTCTTTCTGTCTATCTCTGTCTCGCTCTGTCCCTCTCTGACTTTCTCTGTCTTTCTCGGTGTCCCTCTGTCACTCTCTGTCTCTCTCTATCTCTCGCTGTTTCTCTTAACTTGTCTCTGTCTCTCTCTGTCTCTTTCTGTCCCTCTCTGTCTCTCTCCGTCTCTCTCTGTCTCTCTCTCTGCCTCTCTCTAACTCTCTGCCTCTCTCTGTCCCTCTATGTCTCTTTCTGTCTCTCTCTGTCTCTCCTTGCCTCTCTCTCTCTTTCTCTGTCTCTCTCTGCCTCTCTCCGCCTCTCTCGGTCTCTCTCCGTCTCTCTCTCTGTCTCTCTCAGCCTCTCTCTGTCTCTCCCTGCCTCTCTCTGTCTCTCTTTGTTTCTCACTGCCTCACTCTGCCTCTCTCTGTCCCTCTCTGTCTGTCTCTGTCTCTCTCCATCTCACTCTGTCTCTCTTAGTCTCTCTTAGTCTCTCTCTGCCTCTCTCTGCCTCTATCTGTCCCTCACTGTTTGTCTCTGTCTCTCTCGGTCTCTCTATCTCACTCTGTCTCTCTCTGCCTCTCTCTGTCTCTCCCGGTCTCTGTCTCTGTCTCCCTGTCTCTCTCTACCTCTCTCTGTCTCTATCTGCCTCTCTCCGTCCCTCTCTGTCTCTTTCTGTCTCACTCCGTCTCTGTCTCTTTCTGTCCCTCTCTGTCTCTCCTTGCCTCTCCCTGTCCCTCTCTGACTTTCTCTGTCTTTCTCGGTGTCTCTCTGTCACTCTCTGTCTCTCTCTATCTCTCGCTGTTTCTCTCTACTTGTCTCTGTCTCTCTCTGTTTCTTTCTGTCCCTCTCTGTCTCTCTCTGTCTCTTTCTGTCCCTCTCACTCTCTCCTTGCCACTCTCTGTCTCCCTCTGTCTCTCTCTGTCTCTCTCTCCCTCTCGCCGTCTCTCTCTATCTGCCTCTCTCTGTCCCTCTCTGTCTCTCTCTATCTCTCCCTGTTTCTCTCTACTTCTCTCTGTCTCTCTCTGTTTCTCCCGGTCTCTGTCTCTACCCTCCTGTCTCTCTCTCCCTCTCTCCGTCTCTCTCTATCTGTCTCTCTCTCTATCTGTCTCTCTCTGTCTCTTTCTGTCTATCTCAGTCTCTCTCTGTCCCTCTCTGACTTTCTCTGTCTTTCTCGGTGTCTCTCTGTCACTCTCTGTCTCTCTCTATCTCTCGCTGTTTCTCTCTACTTGTCTCTGTCTCTCTCTGTCTCTTTCTGTCCGTCTCTGTCTCTCTCTGTCTCTTTCTGTCCCTCTCTGTCTCTCCTTGCCTCTCTCTGTCTCCCTCTGTCTCTCTCTGTATTCCGCCTCTCTCCGTCTCTCTCTGTCTCTCTCTCCCACTCTCCGTCTCTCTCTATCTGCCCCGCTCTGTCCCTCTCTATCTCTCACTATCTCTCGCTGTTTCTCTCTACTTTTCTCTGTCTCTCTCTGTCTCTCTTTCTCTCTCTCTTTCTCTCTCTCTGCCTCTCTCTCCCTCTATCTGCCTCTCTCTGTCTCTCTCTACTTCTCTCTGTCTCTCTCTGTCTCTTTCTGTCTCTCTCTGTCTCTCTCTGTCTCTCTCCGTCTCTGTCCTTTTCTGTCTCTCTCTGTCTCTCTCTGTCTCTCCCGGTCTCTGCCTCTACCCTCCTGTCTCTCTCTCCCTCACTCCGTCTCTCTCTATCTGTCTCTCTCTGTCTCTTTCTGTCTCTCTCTGTCTCTCTCTGTCTGTCTCTGTCTCTCTCCATCTCACTCATTCTCTCTTAGTCTCTCTTAGTCTCTCTCTGCCTCTCTCTGCCTCTCTCTGTCCCTCACTGTCTGTCTCTGTCTCTCCCGGTCTCTCTATCTCACTCTGTCTCTCTCTGCCTGTCTCTGTCTCTCTCTGTCTCTCCCGGTCTCTGTCTCTGTCTCCCTGTCTCTCTCTACCTCTCTCTGTCTCTATCTGCCTCCCTCTGTCCCTCTCTGTCTCTTTCTGTCTCTCTCCGTCTCTGTCCCTTTCTGTCTCTCTCTGTCTCTCTCTGCCTCTCTCTGTCTCTCTTTCTCTCTCTCTTTCTCTCTCCCTCTCTCCGTCTCTCTCTATCTAACTGTCTCGCTATCTGTCTCTCTCTGTCTCTCTCTGTCTCTCTCTGCCTCTCTCTGTCTCTCTCTGTCTCTCACTGTCTCTCTCCGTCTCTGTCTCTTTCTGTCTCTCTCCGTCTCTGTCCCTTTCTGTCTCTCTCTGTCTCTCTCTGCCTCACTCTGTCTCTCTTTCTCTCTCTCTTTCTCTCTCCCTCTCTCCGTCTCTCTCTATCTAACTCTCTCGCTATCTGTCTCTCTCCGCCTCTCTCCGTCTCACTCTGTCTCTCTTTGTCTCTCTCCGTCTCTCTCTTTCTCTCTCTGTCCCTCTCCGTCTCTCTCTGTCTGTCTTGATCATTAGCTTTCTGCCGCTCTCCGTCTCTCTCTATCTGCCTCTCTCTGTCCCTCTCTGTCTCTCTCTATCTCTCGCTGTTTCTCTCTACTTCTCTCTGTCTCTCTCTCTCTCTTTCTGTCCCTCTCACTCTCTCCTTGCCTCTCTCTGTCTCTCTCTGTCTCTCTCTGTCTCTCCTTGCCTCTCTCTGTCTCCCTCTGTCTCTCTCTCTCTCTCTGTCTCTCTCTGTCTCTCTCTGTCTCTCTCTGTCTCTCCCTGTCTCTCTCCGTCTCTGTCTCTTTCTGTCTCTCTCCGTCTCTGTCCTTTTCTGTCTCTCTCTGTCTCTCTCTGTCTCTCCCGGTCTCTGCCTCTACCCTCCTGTCTCTCTCTCCCTCACTCCGTCTCTCTCTATCTGTCTCTCTCTGTCTCTTTCTGTCTCTCTCTGTCTCTCTCTCTCTGTCTCTGTCTCTCTCCATCTCACTCATTCTCTCTTAGTCTCTCTTAGTCTCTCTCTGCCTCTCTCTGCCTCTCTCTGTCCCTCACTGTCTGTCTCTGTCTCTCTCGGTCTCTCTATCTCACTCTGTCTCTCTCTGCCTGTCTCTGTCTCTCTCTGTCTCTCCCGGTCTCTGTCTCTGTCTCCCTGTCTCTCTCTACCTCTCTCTGTCTCTATCTGCCTCCCTCTGTCCCTCTCTGTCTCTTTCTGTCTCTCTCCGTCTCTGTCCCTTTCTGTCTCTCTCTGTCTCTCTCTGCCTCTCTCTGTCTCTCTTTCTCTCTCTCTTTCTCTCTCCCTCTCTCCGTCTCTCTCTATCTAACTGTCTCGCTATCTGTCTCTCTCTGTCTCTCTCTGTCTCTCTCTGCCTCTCTCTGTCTCTCTCTGTCTCTCACTGTCTCTCTCCGTCTCTGTCTCTTTCTGTCTCTCTCCGTCTCTGTCCCTTTCTGTCTCTCTCTGTCTCTCTCTGCCTCACTCTGTCTCTCTTTCTCTCTCTCTTTCTCTCTCCCTCTCTCCGTCTCTCTCTATCTAACTCTCTCGCTATCTGTCTCTCTCTGTCTCTCTCTGCCTCTCTCTGTCCCTCACTGTCTGTCTCTGTCTCTCTCGGTCTCTCTATCTCAGTCTGTCTCTCTCTGCCTCTCTCTGTCTCTCTCTGTTTCGCCCGGTCTCTGTCTCTGTCTCCCTGTCTCTCTCTACTTCTCTCTGTCTCTATCTGCCTCCCTCTGTCCCTCTCTGTCTCTTTCTGTCTCTCTCCGTCTCTGTCTCTTCTCTCCCTCTCTGTCTCTCCTTGCCTCTCTCTGTCTCCCTCTGTCTCTCTCTGTCTCTCTCTGTCTCTCTCTGTCTCTCTCCGTCTCTGTCTCTTTCTGTCTCTCTCCGTCTCTGTCCCTTTCTGTCTCTCTCTGTCTCTCTCTGCCTCTCTCTGTCTCTCTTTCTCTCTCTCTTTCTCTCTCGCTATCTGTCTCTCTCTGTCTCTCTCTGTCTCTATCTGTCTCTCTCTGTCTCTCTCTGTCTCTATCTGTCTCTCTCTGTCTCCCTCTGTCTCTCTCTGTCTCTCTCTGTCTCTCTCTGTCTCTTTCTGTCTCTCTCCGTCTCTCTCTCTTTCTGTCGCTCTCTGTCTCTCCTTGCCTCTCCCTGTCCCTCTCTGACTTTCTCTGTCTTTCTCGGTGTCTCTCTGTCACTCTCTGTCTCTCTCCATCTCTCGCTGTTTCTCTCTACTTCTCTCTGTCTCTCTCTCTCTCTTTCTGTCGCTCTCTGTCTCTCCTTGCCTCTCTCTGTCTCCCTCTGTCTCTCTCTTTCTCTTTCCGCCTCTCTCCGTCTCTCTCTCTCTCTCTCTGTCTCTCTCTGTCTCTCTCTGCCTCTCTCTGCCTCTCTCTGCCTCTCTCTGTCTCTGTCTGTGCCTCTCTGGCTCTTTTATTTCTCTATCGATTTCTTCCTCTCTCCGTTTCTCTCTGTCTCGTTCTGACTCTCTCTCCACCTCTCTCTGGCCTTCTCTGACTTTCTCTGTCTCCCTCTATCTCTCGCTGTTTCTCCCCATTTCTCCCTAACTCTCTCTGTCTCTTTCTGTCCCTCTCTGTCTCTCCTTGCCTCTCTCTGTCTCCCTCTGTCTCTCTTTGTCTCTCTCCGCCTCTCTCCGTCTCTCTCTTTCTGTCTCTGTCTCTCTCCGTCTCTCTCTGTCTGTCTTGATCATTAGCTTTCTGCCGCTCTCCGTCTCTCTCTATCTGCCTCTCTGTGTCCCTCTCTGTCTCTCTCTATCTCTCGCTGTTTCTCTCTACTTCTCTCTGTCTCTCTCTCTCTCTTTCAGTCCCTCTCACTCTCTCCTTGCCTCTTTCTGTCTCTCTCTGTCTCTCTCTGTCTCTCTCTGTCTCTCCCTGCCTCTCTCTGTCTCTCTTTCTCTCTCTCTACCTCTTTCTGCCTCTATCTGCCTCTCTCTGTCTCTCTCTACTTCTCTCTGTCCCTCTCTGTCTCTCTCTGTCTCTCTCCGTCTCTCTCTGTCTCTCTCCGTCTCTCTCTGTCTGTCTTGATCATTAGCTTTCTGCCGCTCTCCGTTCTCTCTGGCTCTCTTTGTTTCTCTATCACTTTCTTCCTCTCTCCGTTTCTCTCTGTCTCATTCTGTCTCTCTCTCCACCTCTCTCTGCCTCTCTCGGGCCTTCTCTGACTTTCTCCGTCTTTCTCGGTGTCCCTCTGTCACTCCCTGTCTCCCTCTATCTCTCGCTGTTTCTCTCCATTTCTCTCTGTCTCTCTCTTTCTGTCCCTCTCTGTCTCTCTTTGCCTCTCTCTGTCTCATTCTGTCTCTCTCTGTCTCTCTCTGTCTCTCTCTGTCTCTTTCTTTCCCTCTCTGTCTCTCTCTGTCTCTTTCTGTCCCTCTCTGTCTCTCCTTGCCTCTCTCTGTCTCCCTCTGTCTCTCTCTGTCTCTCTCCGCCTCTCTCCGTCTCTCTCTGTCTCTCTCTCCCTCTCTCCGTCTCTCTCTATCTGCCCCTCTCTGTCCCTCTCTATCTCTCTCTATCTCTCGCTGTTTCTCTCTACTTTTCTCTGTCTGTCTCTGTCTCCTTGTGTCCCTCTCCATCTCTCCTTGCCTCTCTCTGTGTCTCTCTGTCTCTCTCTGTCTCTCTCTGTCTCTCTCTGCCTCTCTCTGTCTCTCTTTCTCTCTCTCTGCCTCTCTCTCCCTCTATCTGCCTCTCTCTGTCTCTCTCTACTTCTCTCTGTCTCTCTCTGTCTCTTTCTGTCCCTCTCTGCCTCTTTCTGTCCCTCTCTTTCTCCCCTTGCCTCTCTCTGTCTCCCTCTGTCTCTATCTGTCTCTCTGTGTCTCCCTCTGTCTCTCTCTGTCACTCTCTGCCTCTCTCTCCCTCTCGCCGTCTCTCTCTATCTGCCTCTCTCTGTCCCTCTCTGTCTCTCTCTGTCTCTCTCTGTCTCTCTCTGCCTCTCTCTGTCTCTCTTTCTCTCTCTCTGCCTCTCTCTCCCTCTATCTGCCTCTCTCTGTCTCTCTCTACTTCTCTCTGTCTCTCTCTGTCTCTTTCTGTCCCTCTCTGCCTCTTTCTGTCCCTCTCTTTCTCCCCTTGTCTCTCTCTGCCTCTCTCTGTCTCTCTCTGTTTCGCCCGGTCTCTGTCTCTGTCTCCCTGTCTCTCTCTACTTCTCTCTGTCTCTATCTGCCTCCCTCTGTCCCTCTCTGTCTCTTTCTGTCTCTCTCCGTCTCTGTCTCTTCTCTCCCTCTCTGTCTCTCCTTGCCTCTCTCTGTCTCCCTCTGTCTCTCTCTGTCTCTCTCTGTCTCTCTCTGTCTCTCTCCGTCTCTGTCTCTTTCTGTCTCTCTCCGTCTCTGTCCCTTTCTGTCTCTCTCTGTCTCTCTCTGCCTCTCTCTGTCTCTCTTTCTCTCTCTCTTTCTCTCTCGCTATCTGTCTCTCTCTGTCTCTCTCTGTCTCTATCTGTCTCTCTCTGTCTCTCTCTGTCTCTATCTGTCTCTCTCTGTCTCCCTCTGTCTCTCTCTGTCTCTCTCTGTCTCTCTCTGTCTCTTTCTGTCTCTCTCCGTCTCTCTCTCTTTCTGTCCCTCTCTGTCTCTCCTTGCCTCTCCCTGTCCCTCTCTGACTTTCTCTGTCTTTCTCGGTGTCTCTCTGTCACTCTCTGTCTCTCTCCATCTCTCGCTGTTTCTCTCTACTTCTCTCTGTCTCTCTCTCTCTCTTTCTGTCGCTCTCTGTCTCTCCTTGCCTCTCTCTGTCTCCCTCTGTCTCTCTCTTTCTCTTTCCGCCTCTCTCCGTCTCTCTCTCTCTCTCTCTGTCTCTCTCTGTCTCTCTCTGCCTCTCTCTGCCTCTCTCTGCCTCTCTCTGTCTCTGTCTGTGCCTCTCTGGCTCTTTTATTTCTCTATCGATTTCTTCCTCTCTCCGTTTCTCTCTGTCTCGTTCTGACTCTCTCTCCACCTCTCTCTGGCCTTCTCTGACTTTCTCTGTCTCCCTCTATCTCTCGCTGTTTCTCCCCATTTCTCCCTAACTCTCTCTGTCTCTTTCTGTCCCTCTCTGTCTCTCCTTGCCTCTCTCTGTCTCCCTCTGTCTCTCTTTGTCTCTCTCCGCCTCTCTCCGTCTCTCTCTTTCTGTCTCTGTCTCTCTCCGTCTCTCTCTGTCTGTCTTGATCATTAGCTTTCTGCCGCTCTCCGTCTCTCTCTATCTGCCTCTCTGTGTCCCTCTCTGTCTCTCTCTATCTCTCGCTGTTTCTCTCTACTTCTCTCTGTCTCTCTCTCTCTCTTTCAGTCCCTCTCACTCTCTCCTTGCCTCTTTCTGTCTCTCTCTGTCTCTCTCTGTCTCTCTCTGTCTCTCCCTGCCTCTCTCTGTCTCTCTTTCTCTCTCTCTACCTCTTTCTGCCTCTATCTGCCTCTCTCTGTCTCTCTCTACTTCTCTCTGTCCCTCTCTGTCTCTCTCTGTCTCTCTCCGTCTCTCTCTGTCTCTCTCCGTCTCTCTCTGTCTGTCTTGATCATTAGCTTTCTGCCGCTCTCCGTTCTCTCTGGCTCTCTTTGTTTCTCTATCACTTTCTTCCTCTCTCCGTTTCTCTCTGTCTCATTCTGTCTCTCTCTCCACCTCTCTCTGCCTCTCTCGGGCCTTCTCTGACTTTCTCCGTCTTTCTCGGTGTCCCTCTGTCACTCCCTGTCTCCCTCTATCTCTCGCTGTTTCTCTCTATTTCTCTCTGTCTCTCTCTTTCTGTCCCTCTCTGTCTCTCTTTGCCTCTCTCTGTCTCATTCTGTCTCTCTCTGTCTCTCTCTGTCTCTCTCTGTCTCTTTCTTTCCCTCTCTGTCTCTCTCTGTCTCTTTCTGTCCCTCTCTGTCTCTCCTTGCCTCTCTCTGTCTCCCTCTGTCTCTCTCTGTCTCTCTCCGCCTCTCTCCGTCTCTCTCTGTCTCTCTCTCCCTCTCTCCGTCTCTCTCTATCTGCCCCTCTCTGTCCCTCTCTATCTCTCTCTATCTCTCGCTGTTTCTCTCTACTTTTCTCTGTCTGTCTCTGTCTCCTTGTGTCCCTCTCCATCTCTCCTTGCCTCTCTCTGTGTCTCTCTGTCTCTCTCTGTCTCTCTCTGTCTCTCTCTGCCTCTCTCTGTCTCTCTTTCTCTCTCTCTGCCTCTCTCTCCCTCTATCTGCCTCTCTCTGTCTCTCTCTACTTCTCTCTGTCTCTCTCTGTCTCTTTCTGTCCCTCTCTGCCTCTTTCTGTCCCTCTCTTTCTCCCCTTGCCTCTCTCTGTCTCCCTCTGTCTCTATCTGTCTCTCTGTGTCTCCCTCTGTCTCTCTCTGTCACTCTCTGCCTCTCTCTCCCTCTCGCCGTCTCTCTCTATCTGCCTCTCTCTGTCCCTCTCTGTCTCTCTCTGTCTCTCTCTGTCTCTCTCTGCCTCTCTCTGTCTCTCTTTCTCTCTCTCTGCCTCTCTCTCCCTCTATCTGCCTCTCTCTGTCTCTCTCTACTTCTCTCTGTCTCTCTCTGTCTCTTTCTGTCCCTCTCTGCCTCTTTCTGTCCCTCTCTTTCTCCCCTTGCCTCTCTCTGTCTCCCTCTGTCTCTCTCTGTCTCTCTCCGCCTCTCTCCTCTCTGTCTCTCTCTGTCTCTCTCTGTCTTTCTCCGTCTCTCTCTGTCTGTCTTGATCATTAGCTTTCTGCCGCTCTCCGTCTCTCTCTATCTGCCTCTCTCTGTCCCTCTCTACTTCTCTCTGTCTCTCTCTGTCTCTTTCTGTCCCTCTCTGCCTCTTTCTGTCCCTCTCTGTCTCTCCTTGCCTCTCTCTGTCTCCCTCTGTCTCTCTCTGTCTCTCTCCGCCTCTCTCCGTCTCTCTCTGTCTCTCTCTATCTCTCTCCGTCTCTCTCTGTCTGTCTTGATCATTAGCTTTCTGCCGCTCTCCGTTCTCTCTGGCTCTCTTTGTTTCTCTGTCTCTCTCTGTCACACTCTGTCTCTCTCTCTCTCTGTCTCTGTCTCTCTCTGTCTCTCTCCGCCTCTCTCGGTCTCTCACCGTCTCTCTCTCTGTCTGTCTCCTTCTCTCTCTATCTGCCTCTCTCTGTCCCTCGATGTCTCTTTCTGTCTCTCTCCGTCTCTGTCTCTTTCTGTCCCTCTCTGTCTCTCCTTGCCTCTCTCTCTCTGTCTCTGTCTCTCTCTGTCTCTCTCCGCCTCTCTCGGTCTCTCTCCGTCTCTCTCTCTCTGTCTGTCTCCGTCTCTGGCTATCTGCCTCTCTCTGTCCCTCTCTGTCCCGCTCGGACTTTCTCTGTCTTTCTCGGTGTCTCTCTGTCACTCTCTATCTCTCTCCATCTCTCGCTGTTTCCCTCTACTTCTCTCTGTCCCTCTCTCTCTCTTTCTGTCCCTCTCTGTCTCTCCTTGCCTCTCTCTGTCTCCCTCTGTCTCTCTCTGTCTCTCTCCGCCTCTCTCCGTCTCTCTCTGTCTCTCTCTGGCTCTCTCCGTCTCTCTCTGTCTCTCTCCGTCTCTGTCTCTTTCTGTCTCTCTCCGTCTCTGTCCCTCTCTGTCTCTCCTTGCCTCTCTCTGTCTCTCTCTGTCTGTCCCTGCCTCTCTCTAACTCTCTGTCTCTCTCTGTCTCTCTTTGTCTCTATCTGTCTCTCTCTGTCTCCCTCTGTCTCTCTCTGTCACTCTCTGCCTCTCTCTCCCTCTCGCCGTCTCTCTCTATCTGCCTCTCTCTGTCCCTCTCTGTCTCTCTCTATCTCTCCCTGTTTCTCTCTACTTCTCTCTGTCTCTCTCTGTCTCTCCCGGTCTCTGTCTCTACCCTCCTGTCTCTCTCTCCCTCTCTCCGTCTCTCTCTATCTGTCTCTCTCTTCATCTGTCTCTCTCTGTCTCTTTCTGTCTATCTCTGTCTCTCTCTGTCCCTCTCTGACTTTCTCTGTCTTTCTCGGTGTCTCTCTGTCACTCTCTGTCTCTCTCTATCTCTCGCTGTTTCTCTTCACTTGTCTCTGTATCTCTCTGTCTCTTTCTGTCCCTCTCTGTCTCTCCTTGCCTCTCTCTGTCTCCCTCTGTCTCTCTCTGTCTCTCTCCGCGTCTCTCCGTCTCTCTCTGTCTCTCTCTGTCTCTCTCCGTCTCTCTCTGTCTGTCTTGATCATTAGCTTTCTGCCGCTCTCCGCTCTCTCTGGCTCTCTTTGTTTCTCTGTCTCTCTCTGTCACACTCTGTCTCTCTCTCTCTCTCTGTCTCTGTCTCTCTCTCTGTCTGTCTCCTTCTTTCTCTATCTGCCTCTCTCTGTCCCTCTATGTCTCTTTCTGTCTCTCTCCGTCTCTATCTCTTTCTGTCCCTCTCTGTCTCTCCTTGCCTCTCTCTCTCTGTCTCTGTCTCTCTCTGTCTCTCTCCGCCTCTCTCGGTCTCTCTCCGTCTCTCTCTGGCTCTCTCCGTCTCTCCCTCTCTGTCTGTCTCCGTCTCTGTCTATCTGCCTCTCTCTGTCCCTCTCTGTCCCGCTCGGACTTTCTCTGTCTTTCTCGGTGTCTCTCTGTCACTCTCTGTCTCTCTCCATCTCTCGCTGTTTCTCTCTACTTCTCTCTGTCCCTCTCTCTCTCTTTCTGTCCCTCTCTGTCTCTCCTTGCCTCTCTCTGTCTCTCTCTGTCTGTCCCTGCCTCTCTCTAACTCTCTGTCTCTCTCTGCCTCTCTCTGTCCCTCTCTGTCTCTCTCTATCTCTCCCTGTTTCTCTCTACTTCTCTCTGTCTCTCTCTGTCTCTCCCGGTCTCTGTCTCTACCCTCCTGTCTCTCTCTCCCTCTCTCCGTCTCTCTCTATCTGTCTCTCTCTCTATCTGTCTCTCTCTATCTCTCGCTGTTTCTCTCTACTTGTCTCTGTCTCTCTCTGTCTCTTTCTGTCCCTCTCTGTCTCTCTCTGTCTCTTTCTGTCCCTCTCTGTCTCTCCTTGCCTCTCTCTGTCCCTCTCTATCTCTCTCTATCTCTCGCTGTTCCTCTCTACTTTTCTCTGTCTGTCTCTGTCTCCTTGTGTCCCTCTCCATCTCTCCTTGCCTCTCTCTCCCTCTATCTGCCTCTCTCTGTCGCTCTCTACTTCTCTCTGTCTCTCCCGGTCTCTGTCTCTACCCTCCTGTCTCTCTCTCCCTCTCTCCGTCTCTCTCTATCTGTCTCTCTCTTCATCTGTCTCTCTCTGTCTCTCTCTGCCTCTCTTTCTCTCTTTCTCTCTCTCTTTCTCTCTCTCTGCCTCTCTCTCCCTCCATCTGCCTCTCTCTGTCTCTCTCTACTTCTCTCTCTCTCTCTCTGTCTCTCCCGGTCTCTGTCTCTACCCTCCTGTCTCTCTCTCCCTCTCTCCGTCTCTCTCTATCTGTCTCTCTCTCTATCTGTCTCTCTCTGTCTCTTTCTGTCTATCTCTGTCTCGCTCTGTCCCTCTCTGACTTTCTCTGTCTTTCTCGGTGTCCCTCTGTCACTCTCTGTCTCTCTCTATCTCTCGCTGTTTCTCTTAACTTGTCTCTGTCTCTCTCTGTCTCTTTCTGTCCCTCTCTGTCTCTCTCCGTCTCTCTCTGTCTCTCTCTCTGCCTCTCTCTAACTCTCTGCCTCTCTCTGTCCCTCTATGTCTCTTTCTGTCTCTCTCTGTCTCTCCTTGCCTCTCTCTCTCTTTCTCTGTCTCTCTCTGCCTCTCTCCGCCTCTCTCGGTCTCTCTCCGTCTCTCTCTCTGTCTCTCTCAGCCTCTCTCTGTCTCTCCCTGCCTCTCTCTGTCTCTCTTTGTTTCTCACTGCCTCACTCTGCCTCTCTCTATCCCTCTCTGTCTGTCTCTGTCTCTCTCCATCTCACTCTGTCTCTCTTAGTCTCTCTTAGTCTCTCTCTGCCTCTATCTGTCCCTCACTGTTTGTCTCTGTCTCTCTCGGTCTCTCTATCTCACTCTGTCTCTCTCTGCCTCTCTCTGTCTCTCCCGGTCTCTGTCTCTGTCTCCCTGTCTCTCTCTACCTCTCTCTGTCTCTATCTGCCTCTCTCCGTCCCTCTCTGTCTCTTTCTGTCTCACTCCGTCTCTGTCTCTTTCTGTCCCTCTCTGTCTCTCCTTGCCTCTCCCTGTCCCTCTCTGACTTTCTCTGTCTTTCTCGGTGTCTCTCTGTCACTCTCTGTCTCTCTCTATCTCTCGCTGTTTCTCTCTACTTGTCTCTGTCTCTCTCTGTTTCTTTCTGTCCCTCTCTGTCTCTCTCTCTCTCTTTCTGTCCCTCTCTCTCTCTCCTTGCCTCTCTCTGTCTCCCTCTGTCTCGCTCTGTCTCTCTCCGCCTCTCTCCGTCTCTCTCTGTCTCTCTCTGGCTCTCTCCGTCTCTCTCTGTCTCTCTCCGTCTCTGTCTCTTTCTGTCTCTCTCCGTCTCTGTCCCTCTCTGTCTCTCCTTGCCTCTCTCTGTCTCTCTCTGTCTGTCCCTGCCTCTCTCTAACTCTCTGTCTCTCTCTGTCTCTCTTTGTCTCTATCTGTCTCTCTCTGTCTCCCTCTGTCTCTCTCTGTCACTCTCTGCCTCTCTCTCCCTCTCGCCGTCTCTCTCTATCTGCCTCTCTCTGTCCCTCTCTGTCTCTCTCTATCTCTCCCTGTTTCTCTCTACTTCTCTCTGTCTCTCTCTGTCTCTCCCGGTCTCTGTCTCTACCCTCCTGTCTCTCTCTCCCTCTCTCCGTCTCTCTCTATCTGTCTCTCTCTTCATCTGTCTCTCTCTGTCTCTTTCTGTCTATCTCTGTCTCTCTCTGTCCCTCTCTGACTTTCTCTGTCTTTCTCGGTGTCTCTCTGTCACTCTCTGTCTCTCTCTATCTCTCGCTGTTTCTCTTCACTTGTCTCTGTATCTCTCTGTCTCTTTCTGTCCCTCTCTGTCTCTCCTTGCCTCTCTCTGTCTCCCTCTGTCTCTCTCTGTCTCTCTCCGCGTCTCTCCGTCTCTCTCTGTCTCTCTCTGTCTCTCTCCGTCTCTCTCTGTCTGTCTTGATCATTAGCTTTCTGCCGCTCTCCGCTCTCTCTGGCTCTCTTTGTTTCTCTGTCTCTCTCTGTCACACTCTGTCTCTCTCTCTCTCTGTCTCTGTCTCTCTCTCTGTCTGTCTCCTTCTTTCTCTATCTGCCTCTCTCTGTCCCTCTATATCTCTTTCTGTCTCTCTCCGTCTCTATCTCTTTCTGTCCCTCTCTGTCTCTCCTTGCCTCTCTCTCTCTGTCTCTGTCTCTCTCTGTCTCTCTCCGCCTCTCTCGGTCTCTCTCCGTCTCTCTCTGGCTCTCTCCGTCTCTCTCTCTCTGTCTGTCTCCGTCTCTGTCTATCTGCCTCTCTCTGTCCCTCTCTGTCCCGCTCGGACTTTCTCTGTCTTTTTCGGTGTCTCTCTGTCACTCTCTGTCTCTCTCCATCTCTCGCTGTTTCTCTCTACTTCTCTCTGTCCCTCTCTCTCTCTTTCTGTCCCTCTCTGTCTCTCCTTGCCTCTCTCTGTCTCTCTCTGTCTGTCCCTGCCTCTCTCTAACTCTCTGTCTCTCTCTGCCTCTCTCTGTCCCTCTCTGTCTCTCTCTATCTCTCCCTGTTTCTCTCTACTTCTCTCTGTCTCTCTCTGTCTCTCCCGGTCTCTGTCTCTACCCTCATGTCTCTCTCTCCCTCACTCCGTCTCTCTCTATCTGTCTCTCTCTCTATCTGTCTCTCTCTATCTCTCGCTGTTTCTCTCTACTTGTCTCTGTCTCTCTCTGTCTCTTTCTGTCCCTCTCTGTCTCTCTCTGTCTCTTTCTGTCCCTCTCTGTCTCTCCTTGCCTCTCTCTGTCCCTCTCTATCTCTCTCTATCTCTCGCTGTTTCTCTCTACTTTTCTCTGTCTGTCTCTGTCTCCTTGTGTCCCTCTCCATCTCTCCTTGCCTCTCTCTGTGTCTCTCTGTCTCTCTCTGTCTCTCTCTGTCTCTCTCTGCCTCTCTCTGTCTCTCTTTCTCTCTCTCTGCCTCTCTCTCCCTCTATCTGCCTCTCTCTGTCGCTCTCTACTTCTCTCTGTCTCTCCCGGTCTCTGTCTCTACCCTCCTGTCTCTCTCTCCCTCTCTCCGTCTCTCTCTATCTGTCTCTCTCTTCATCTGTCTCTCTCCGTCTCTCTCTGCCTCTCTTTCTCTCTTTCTCTCTCTCTTTCTCTCTCTCTGCCTCTCTCTCCCTCCATCTGCCTCTCTCTGTCTCTCTCTACTTCTCTCTGTCTCTCTCTGTCTCTTTCTGTCTCTCTCTCCCTCTCTCTCCCTCTCGCCGTCTCTCTCTATCTGCCTCCCTCTGTCCCTCTCTGTCTCTCTCTATCTCTCCCTGTTTCTCTCTACTTCTCTCTCTCTCTCTCTGTCTCTCCCGGTCTCTGTCTCTACCCTCCTGTCTCTCTCTCCCTCTCTCCGTCTCTCTCTATCTGTCTCTCTCTCTATCTGTCTCTCTCTGTCTCTTTCTGTCTATCTCTGTCTCGCTCTGTCCCTCTCTGACTTTCTCTGTCTTTCTCGGTGTCCCTCTGTCACTCTCTGTCTCTCTCTATCTCTCGCTGTTTCTCTTCACTTGTCTCTGTCTCTCTCTGTCTCTTTCTGTCCCTCTCTGTCTCTCTCCGTCTCTCTCTGTCTCTCTCTCTGCCTCTCTCTAACTCTCTGCCTCTCTCTGTCCCTCTATGTCTCTTTCTGTCTCTCTCCGTCTCTGTCTCTTTCTGTCCCTCTCTGTCTCTCCTTGCCTCTCTCTCTCTTTCTCTGTCTCTCTCTGCCTCTCTCCGCCTCTCTTGGTCTCTCTCCGTCTCTCTCTCTGTCTCTCTCAGCCTCTCTCTGTCTCTCCCTGCCTCTCTCTGTCTCTCTTTGTCTCTCACTGCCTCACTCTGCCTCTCTCTGTCCCTCTCTGTCTGTCTCTGTCTCTCTCCATCTCACTCTGTCTCTCTTAGTCTCTCTTAGTCTCTCTCTGCCTCTCTCTGCCTCTATCTGTCCCTCACTGTTTGTCTCTGTCTCTCTCGGTCTCTCTATCTCACTCTGTCTCTCTCTGCCTCTCTCTGTCTCTCCCGGTCTCTGTCTCTGTCTCCCTGTCTCTCTCTACCTCTCTCTGTCTCTATCTGCCTCTCTCCGTCCCTCTCTGTCTCTTTCTGTCTCACTCCGTCTCTGTCTCTTTCTGTCCCTCTCTGTCTCTCCTTGCCTCTCCCTGTCCCTCTCTGACTTTCTCTGTCTTTCTCGGTGTCTCTCTATCACTCTCTGTCTCTCTCTATCTCTCGCTGTTTCTCTCTACTTGTCTCTGTCTCTCTCTGTTTCTTTCTGTCCCTCTCTGTCTCTCTCTGTCTCTTTCTGTCCCTCTCACTCTCTCCTTGCCACTCTCTGTCTCCCTCTGTCTCTCTCTGTCTCTCCCTGCCTCTCTCTGTCTCTCTTTCTCTCTCTCTACCTCTTTCTGCCTCTATCTGCCTCTCTCTGTCTCTCTCTACTTCTCTCTGTCCCTCTCTGTCTCTCTCTGTCTCTCTCCCTCTCTCTCTGTCTCTCTCCGTCTCTCTCTGTCTGTCTTGATCATTAGCTTTCTGCCGCTCTCCGTTCTCTCTGGCTCTCTTTGTTTCTCTATCACTTTCTTCCTCTCTCCGTTTCTCTCTGTCTCATTCTGTCTCTCTCTCCACCTCTCTCTGCCTCTCTCGGGCCTTCTCTGACTTTCTCCGTCTTTCTCGGTGTCTCTCTGTCACTCTCTGTTTCTCTCTATCTCTCGCTGTTTCTCTCTACTTGTCTCTGTCTCTCTCTGTCTCTTTCTGTCCCTCTCTGTCTCTCTGTGTCTCTTTCAGTCCCTCTCTGTCTCTTCTTGCCTCTCTCTGTCTCTCTCTGTCTCTCTCTGTCTCTCTCTGTCTCTCTCTGTCTCTCTCTGTCTCTCCCTGCCTCTCTCTGGCTCTCTTTCTCTCTCTCTGCCTCTTTCTGCCTCTCTCTGTCTCTCTCTCTCTCTCTGTCTCTCTCTGTCTCTCTCTGTCTCTCTCTGTCTCTCCCTGTCTCTCTCCGTCTCTGTCTCTTTCTGTCTCTCTCCGTCTCTGTCCTTTTCTGTCTCTCTCTGTCTCTCTCTGTCTCTCCCGGTCTCTGCCTCTACCCTCCTGTCTCTCTCTCCCTCACTCCGTCTCTCTCTATCTGTCTCTCTCTGTCTCTTTCTGTCTCTCTCTGTCTCTCTCTGTCTGTCTCTGTCTCTCTCCATCTCACTCATTCTCTCTTAGTCTCTCTTAGTCTCTCTCTGCCTCTCTCTGCCTCTCTCTGTCCCTCACTGTCTGTCTCTGTCTCTCTCGGTCTCTCTATCTCACTCTGTCTCTCTCTGCCTGTCTCTGTCTCTCTCTGTCTCTCCCGGTCTCTGTCTCTGTCTCCCTGTCTCTCTCTACCTCTCTCTGTCTCTATCTGCCTCCCTCTGTCCCTCTCTGTCTCTTTCTGTCTCTCTCCGTCTCTGTCCCTTTCTGTCTCTCTCTGTCTCTCTCTGTCTCTCTCTGCCTCTCTCTGTCTCTCTTTCTCTCTCTCTTTCTCTCTCCCTCTCTCCGTCTCTCTCTATCTAACTGTCTCGCTATCTGTCTCTCTCTGTCTCTCTCTGTCTCTCTCTGCCTCTCTCTGTCTCTCTCTGTCTCTCACTGTCTCTCTCCGTCTCTGTCTCTTTCTGTCTCTCTCCGTCTCTGTCCCTTTCTGTCTCTCTCTGTCTCTCTCTGCCTCACTCTGTCTCTCTTTCTCTCTCTCTTTCTCTCTCCCTCTCTCCGTCTCTCTCTATCTAACTCTCTCGCTATCTGTCTCTCTCTGTCTCTCTCTGCCTCTCTCTGTCCCTCACTGTCTGTCTCTGTCTCTCTCGGTCTCTCTATCTCAGTCTGTCTCTCTCTGCCTCTCTCTGTCTCTCTCTGTTTCGCCCGGTCTCTGTCTCTGTCTCCCTGTCTCTCTCTACTTCTCTCTGTCTCTATCTGCCTCCCTCTGTCCCTCTCTGTCTCTTTCTGTCTCTCTCCGTCTCTGTCTCTTCTCTCCCTCTCTGTCTCTCCTTGCCTCTCTCTGTCTCCCTCTGTCTCTCTCTGTCTCTCTCTGTCTCTCTCTGTCTCTCTCCGTCTCTGTCTCTTTCTGTCTCTCTCCGTCTCTGTCCCTTTCTGTCTCTCTCTGTCTCTCTCTGCCTCTCTCTGTCTCTCTTTCTCTCTCTCTTTCTCTCTCGCTATCTGTCTCTCTCTGTCTCTCTCTGTCTCTATCTGTCTCTCTCTGTCTCTCTCTGTCTCTATCTGTCTCTCTCTGTCTCCCTCTGTCTCTCTCTGTCTCTCTCTGTCTCTCTCTGTCTCTTTCTGTCTCTCTCCGTCTCTGTCTCTTTCTGTCCCTCTCTGTCTCTCCTTGCCTCTCCCTGTCCCTCTCTGACTTTCTCTGTCTTTCTCGGTGTCTCTCTGTCACTCTCTGTCTCTCTCCATCTCTCGCTGTTTCTCTCTACTTCTCTCTGTCTCTCTCTCTCTCTTTCTGTCGCTCTCTGTCTCTCCTTGCCTCTCTCTGTCTCCCTCTGTCTCTCTCTTTCTCTTTCCGCCTCTCTCCGTCTCTCTCTGTCTCTCTCTGTCTCTCTCTGTCTCTCTCTGCCTCTCTCTGCCTCTCTCTGCCTCTCTCTGTCTCTGTCTGTGCCTCTCTGGCTCTTTTATTTCTCTATCGATTTCTTCCTCTCTCCGTTTCTCTCTGTCTCGTTCTGACTCTCTCTCCACCTCTCTCTGGCCTTCTCTGACTTT
This sequence comes from Diachasmimorpha longicaudata, assembly GCF_034640455.1. NCBI lineage: Eukaryota > Metazoa > Arthropoda > Insecta > Hymenoptera > Braconidae > Diachasmimorpha > Diachasmimorpha longicaudata. The sequence goes on from NW_026973898.1 coordinate 1,058,748, forward strand.
CTCTGTCTCCCTCTATCTCTCGCTGTTTCTCCCCATTTCTCCCTAACTCTCTCTGCCTCTTTCTGTCCCTCTCTGTCTCTCCTTGCCTCTCTCTGTCTCCCTCTGTCTCTCTTTGTCTCTCTCCGCCTCTCTCCGTCTCTCTCTTTCTGTCTCTGTCTCTCTCCGTCTCTCTCTGTCTGTCTTGATCATTAGCTTTCTGCCGCTCTCCATCTCTCTCTATCTGCCTCTCTGTGTCCCTCTCTGTCTCTCTCTATCTCTCGCTGTTTCTCTCTACTTCTCTCTGTCTCTCTCTCTCTCTTTCAGTCCCTCTTACTCTCTCCTTGCCTCTTTCTGTCTCTCTCTGTCTCTCTCTGTCTCTCTCTGTCTCTCCCTGCCTCTCTCTGTCTCTCTTTCTCTCTCTCTACCTCTTTCTGCCTCTATCTGCCTCTCTCTGTCTCTCTCTACTTCTCTCTGTCCCTCTCTGTCTCTCTCTGTCTCTCTCCGTCTCTCTCTGTCTCTCTCCGTCTCTCTCTGTCTGTCTTGATCATTAGCTTTCTGCCGCTCTCCGTTCTCTCTGGCTCTCTTTGTTTCTCTATCACTTTCTTCCTCTCTCCGTTTCTCTCTGTCTCATTCTGTCTCTCTCTCCACCTCTCTCTGCCTCTCTCGGGCCTTCTCTGACTTTCTCCGTCTTTCTCGGTGTCCCTCTGTCACTCCCTGTCTCCCTCTATCTCTCGCTGTTTCTCTCTATTTCTCTCTGTCTCTCTCTCTCTCTCTTTCTGTCCCTCTCTGTCTCTCTTTGCCTCTCTCTGTCTCACTCTGTCTCTCTCTGTCTCTCTCTGTCTCTCTCTGTCTCTTTCTTTCCCTCTCTGTCTCTCTCTGTCTCTCTCTCCACCTCTCTCTGCCTCTCTCTGGCCTTCTCTGACTTTCTCTGTCTTTCTCGATGTCTCTCTGTCACTCTCTGTCTCTCTCTATCTCTCGCTGTTTCTCTCTACTTGTCTCTGTCTCTCTCTGTCTCTTTCTGTCTCTCTCTGTCTCTCTCTGTCTCTCTCCGCCTCTCTCCGTCTCACTCTGTCTCTCTTTGTCTCTCTCCGTCTCTCCCTTTCTCTCTCTGTCCCTCTCCGTCTCTCTCTGTCTGTCTTGATCATTAGCTTTCTGCCGCTCTCCGTCTCTCTCTATCTGCCTCTCTCTGTCCCTCTCTGTCTCTCTCTATCTCTCGCTGTTTCTCTCTACTTCTCTCTACTTCTCTCTGTCTCTCTCTCTCTCTTTCTGTCCCTCTCACTCTCTCCTTGCCTCTCTCTGTCTCTCTCTGTCTCTCTCCGCCTCTTTCGTTCTCTCTCCGGCTCTCTCTCTGTCTCTCTCAGCCTCTCTCCGTCTCTCTCTGTCTCTCTTTGTCTCTCACTGCCTCACTCTGCCTCTCTCTGTCCCTCTCTGCCTGTCTCTGTCTCTCTCCATCTCACTCTGTCTCTCTTAGTCTCTCTTAGTCTCTCTCTGCCTCTCTCTGGCCCTCACGGTCTGTCTCTGTCTCTCTCGGTCTCTCTAACTCACTCTGTCTCTCTCTGCCTCTCTCTGTCTCTCCCGGTCTCTGTCTCTGTATCCCTGTCTCTCTCTACCTCTCTCTGTCGCTATCTGCCTCTCTCTGTCCCTCTCTGTCTCTTTCTGTCTCTCTCCGTCTCTGTCTCTTCTCTCCCTCTCTGTCTCTCTCTGTCTCTCTCTGTCTCTCTCTGTCCCTCTCTGTCCCTCTCTGTCTCTCCCTGTTTCTCTCTACTTCTCTCTGTCTCTCTCTGTCTCTCCCGGTCTCTGCCTCTACCCTCCTGTCTCTCTCTCCCTCACTCCGTCTCTCTCTATCTGTCTCTCGCTGTTTCTCTCTACTTGTCTCTGTCTCACTCTGTCTCTTTCTGTCCCTCTCTGTCTCTGTCTCTCTCTGTCTCTCTCCGCCTCTCTCGGTCTCTCTCAGCCTCTCTCCGTCTCTCTCTGTCTCTCTTTGTCTCTCACTGCCTCACTCTGCCTCTCTCTGTCCCTCTCTGTCTGTCTCTGTCTCTCTCCATCTCACTCATTCTCTCTTAGTCTCTCTTAGTCTCTCTCTGCCTCTCTCTGCCTCTCTCTGTCCCTCACTGTCTGTCTCTGTCTCTCTCGGTCTCTCTATCTCACTCTGTCTCTCTCTGCCTGTCTCTGTCTCTCTCTGTCTCTCCCGGTCTCTGTCTCTGTCTCCCTGTCTCTCTCTACCTCTCTCTGTCTCTATCTGCCTCCCTCTGTCCCTCTCTGTCTCTTTCTGTCTCTCTCCGTCTCTGTCTCTTCTCTCCCTCTCTGTCTCTCCTTGCCTCTCTCTGTCTCCCTCTGTCTCTCTCTGTCTCTCTCTGTCTCTCTCTGTCTCTCTCCGTCTCTGTCTCTTTCTGTCTCTCTCCGTCTCTGTCCCTTTCTGTCTCTCTCTGTCTCTCTCTGCCTCTCTCTGTCTCTCTTTCTCTCTCTCTTTCTCTCTCCCTCTCTCCGTCTCTCTCTATCTAACTCTCTCGCTATCTGTCTCTCTCTGTCTCTCTCTGTCTCTCTCTGCCTCTATCTGTCTCTCTCCGTCTCTCTGTGTCTCTCTCTGTCTGTCCCTGCCTCTCTCTAACTCTCTGTCTCTCTCTCTGTTTCTCTCTGTCTCTCTCCGCCTCTCTCGGTCTCTCTCCGTCTCTCTCTCTGTCTCTCTCTGTCTCTCTCCGTCTCTCTCGGTCTCTCTCAGCCTCTCTCCGTCTCTCTCTGTCTCTCTTTGTCTCTCACTGCCTCACTCTGCCTCTCTCTGTCCCTCTCTGTCTGTCTCTGTCTCTCTCCATCTCACTCATTCTCTCTTAGTCTCTCTTAGTCTCTCTCTGCCTCTCTCTGTCCCTCACTGTCTGTCTCTGTCTCTCTCGGTCTCTCTATCTCACTCTGTCTCTCTCTGCCTCTCTCTGTCTCTCTCTGTCTCTCCCGGTCTCTGTCTCTGTCTCCCTGTCTCTCTCTACTTCTCTCTGTCTCTATCTGCCTCCCTCTGTCCCTCTCTGTCTCTTTCTGTCTCTCTCCGTCTCTGTCTCTTCTCTCCCTCTCTGTCTCTCCTTGCCTCTCTCTGTCTCCCTCTGTCTCTCTCTGTCTCTCTCTGTCTCTCTCTGTCTCTCTCCGTCTCTGTCTCTTTCTGTCTCTCTCCGTCTCTGTCCCTTTCTGTCTCTCTCTGTCTCTCTCTGCCTCTCTCTGTCTCTCTTTCTCTCTCTCTTTCTCTCTCCCTCTCTCCGTCTCTCTCTATCTAACTCTCTCGCTATCTGTCTCTCTCTGTCTCTCTCTGTCTCTATCTGTCTCTCTCTGTCTCCCTCTGTCTCTCTCTGTCTCTCTCTGTCTCTTTCTGTCTCTCTCCGTCGCTGTCTCTTTCTGTCCCTCTCTGTCTCTCCTTGCCTCTCCCTGTCCCTCTCTGACTTTCTCTGTCTTTCTCGGTGTCTCTCTGTCACTCTCTGTCTCTCTCCATCTCTCGCTGTTTCTCTCTACTTCTCTCTGTCTCTCTCTCTCTCTTTCTGTCGCTCTCTGTCTCTCCTTGCCTCTCTCTGTCTCCCTCTGTCTCTCTCTTTCTCTCTCCGCCTCTCTCCGTCTCTCTCTGTCTCTCTCTGTCTCTCTCTGTCTCTCTCTGCCTCTCTCTGCCTCTCTCTGCCTCTCTCTGTCTCTGTCTGTGCCTCTCTGGCTCTTTTATTTCTCTATCGATTTCTTCCTCTCTCCGTTTCTCTCTGTCTCGTTCTGACTCTCTCTCCACCTCTCTCTGGCCTTCTCTGACTTTCTCTGTCTCCCTCTATCTCTCGCTGTTTCTCCCCATTTCTCCCTAACTCTCTCTGTCTCTTTCTGTCTCTCTCTGTCTGTCTTGATCATTAGCTTTCTGCCGCTCTCCGTCTCTCTCTATCTGCCTCTCTGTGTCCCTCTCTGTCTCTCTCTATCTCTCGCTGTTTCTCTCTACTTCTCTCTGTCTCTCTCTCTCTCTTTCACTCCCTCTCACTCTCTCCTTGCCTCTTTCTGTCTCTCTCTGTCTCTCTCTGTCTCTCTCTGTCTCTCCCTGCCTCTCTCTGTCTCTCTTTCTCTCTCTCTACCTCTTTCTGCCTCTCTCTGTCCCTCACTGTCTGTCTCTGTCTCTCTCGGTCTCTCTATCTCACTCTGTCTCTCTCTGCCTGTCTCTGTCTCTCTCTGTCTCTCCCGGTCTCTGTCTCTGTCTCCCTGTCTCTCTCTACCTCTCTCTGTCTCTATCTGCCTCCCTCTGTCCCTCTCTGTCTCTTTCTGTCTCTCTCCGTCTCTGTCTCTTCTCTCCCTCTCTGTCTCTCCTTGCCTCTCTCTGTCTCCCTCTGTCTCTCTCTGTCTCTCTCTGTCTCTCTCTGTCTCTCTCCGTCTCTGTCTCTTTCTGTCTCTCTCCGTCTCTGTCCCTTTCTGTCTCTCTCTGTCTCTCTCTGCCTCTCTCTGTCTCTCTTTCTCTCTCTCTTTCTCTCTCCCTCTCTCCGTCTCTCTCTATCTAACTCTCTCGCTATCTGTCTCTCTCTGTCTCTCTCTGTCTCTCTCTGCCTCTCTCTGTCTCTCTCCGTCTCTCTGTGTCTCTCTCTGTCTGTCCCTGCCTCTCTCTAACTCTCTGTCTCTCTCTCTGTTTCTCTCTGTCTCTCTCCGCCTCTCTCGGTCTCTCTCCGTCTCCCTCTCTGTCTCTCTCTGTCTCTCTCCGTCTCTCTCGGTCTCTCTCAGCCTCTCTCCGTCTCTCTCTGTCTCTCTTTGTCTCTCACTGCCTCACTCTGCCTCTCTCTGTCCCTCTCTGTCTGTCTCTGTCTCTCTCCATCTCACTCATTCTCTCTTAGTCTCTCTTAGTCTCTCTCTGCCTCTCTCTGCCTCTCTCTGTCCCTCACTGTCTGTCTCTGTCTCTCTCGGTCTCTCTATCTCACTCTGTCTCTCTCTGCCTCTCTCTGTCTCTCTCTGTCTCTCCCGGTCTCTGTCTCTGTCTCCCTGTCTCTCTCTACTTCTCTCTGTCTCTATCTGCCTCCCTCTGTCCCTCTCTGTCTCTTTCTGTCTCTCTCCGTCTCTGTCTCTTCTCTCCCTCTCTGTCTCTCCTTGCCTCTCTCTGTCTCCCTCTGTCTCTCTCTGTCTCTCTCTGTCTCTCTCTGTCTCTCTCCGTCTCTGTCTCTTTCTGTCTCTCTCCGTCTCTGTCCCTTTCTGTCTCTCTCTGTCTCTCTCTGCCTCTCTCTGTCTCTCTTTCTCTCTCTCTTTCTCTCTCCCTCTCTCCGTCTCTCTCTATCTAACTCTCTCGCTATCTGTCTCTCTCTGTCTCTCTCTGTCTCTATCTGTCTCTCTCTGTCTCCCTCTGTCTCTCTCTGTCTCTCTCTGTCTCTTTCTGTCTCTCTCCGTCGCTGTCTCTTTCTGTCCCTCTCTGTCTCTCCTTGCCTCTCCCTGTCCCTCTCTGACTTTCTCTGTCTTTCTCGGTGTCTCTCTGTCACTCTCTGTCTCTCTCCATCTCTCGCTGTTTCTCTCTACTTCTCTCTGTCTCTCTCTCTCTCTTTCTGTCGCTCTCTGTCTCTCCTTGCCTCTCTCTGTCTCCCTCTGTCTCTCTCTTTCTCTCTCCGCCTCTCTCCGTCTCTCTCTGTCTCTCTCTGTCTCTCTCTGTCTCTCTCTGCCTCTCTCTGCCTCTCTCTGCCTCTCTCTGTCTCTGTCTGTGCCTCTCTGGCTCTTTTATTTCTCTATCGATTTCTTCCTCTCTCCGTTTCTCTCTGTCTCGTTCTGACTCTCTCTCCACCTCTCTCTGGCCTTCTCTGACTTTCTCTGTCTCCCTCTATCTCTGGCTGTTTCTCCCCATTTCTCCCTAACTCTCTCTGTCTCTTTCTGTCTCTCTCTGTCTGTCTTGATCATTAGCTTTCTGCCGCTCTCCGTCTCTCTCTATCTGCCTCTCTGTGTCCCTCTCTGTCTCTCTCTATCTCTCGCTGTTTCTCTCTACTTCTCTCTGTCTCTCTCTCTCTCTTTCACTCCCTCTCACTCTCTCCTTGCCTCTTTCTGTCTCTCTCTGTCTCTCTCTGTCTCTCCCTGCCTCTCTCTGTCTCTCTTTCTCTCTCTCTACCTCTTTCTGCCTCTATCTGCCTCTCTCTGTCTCTCTCTACTTCTCTCTGTCCCTCTCTGTCTCTCTCTGTCTCTCTCTGTCTCTCTCCGTCTCTCTCTGTCTGTCTTGATCATTAGCTTTCTGCCGCTCTCCGTTCTCTCTGGCTCTCTTTGTTTCTCTATCACTTTCTTCCTCTCTCCGTTTCTCTCTGTCTCATTCTGTCTCTCTCTCCACCTCTCTCTGCCTCTCTCGGGCCTTCTCTGACTTTCTCCGTCTTTCTCGGTGTCCCTCTGTCACTCCCTGTCTCCCTCTATCTCTCGCTGTTTCTCTCTATTTCTCTCTGTCTCTCTCTCTCTCTCTTTCTGTCCCTCTCTGTCTCTCTTTGCCTCTCTCTGTCTCCCTCTGTCTCTCTCTGTCTCTCTCTGTCTCTCTCTGACTCTTTCTTTCCCTCTCTGTCTCTCTCTGTCTTTTTCTGTCCCTCTCTGTCTCTCCTTGCCTCTCTCTGTCTCCCTCTGTCTCTCTCTGTCTCTCTCCGCCTCTCTCCGTCTCTCTCTGTCTCTCTCTCCCTCTCTCCGTCTCTCTCTATCTGCCCCTCTCTGTCCCTCTCTATCTCTCTCTATCTCTCGCTGTTTCTCTCTACTTTTCTCTGTCTGTCTCTGTCTCCTTGTGTCCCTCTCCATCTCTCCTTGCCTCTCTCTGTGTCTCTCTGTCTCTCTCTGTCTCTCTCTGTCTCTCTCTGCCTCTCTCTGTCTCTCTTTCTCTCTCTCTGCCTCTCTCTCCCTCTATCTGCCTCTCTCTGTCTCTGTCTACTTCTCTCTGTCCCTCTCTGTCTCTTTCTGTCCCTCTCTGCCTCTTTCTGTCCCTCTCTTTCTCCCCTTGCCTCTCTCTGTCTCCCTCTGTCTCTCTCTGTCTCTCTCCGCCTCTCTCCTCTCTGTCTCTCTCTGTCTCTCTCTGTCTTTCTCCGTCTCTCTCTGTCTGTCTTGATCATTAGCTTTCTGCCGCTCTCCGTCTCTCTCTATCTGCCTCTCTCTGTCCCTCTCTACTTCTCTCTGTCTCTCTCTGTCTCTTTCTGTCCCTCTCTGCCTCTTTCTGTCCCTCTCTGTCTCTCCTTGCCTCTCTCTGTCTCCCTCTGTCTCTCTCTGTCTCTCTCCGCCTCTCTCCTCTCTGTCTCTCTCTGTCTCTCTCCGTCCCTCGCTGCCCCTCTCTGTCTCTCTCTATCTCTCCCTGTTTCTCTCTACTTCTCTCTGTCTCTCTCTCTCACTCTCTGTCCCTCTCTGTCCCACTCTGACTTTCTCTGTCTTTCTCGGTGTCTCTCTGTCACTCTCTGTCTCTCTCTATCTCTCGCTGTTTCTCTCTACTTGTCTCTGTCTCTCTCTGTCTCTTTCTGTCCCTCTCTGTCTCTCTGTGTCTCTTTCAGTCCCTCTCTGTCTCTTCTTGCCTCTCTCTGTCTCCGTCTGTCTCTCTCTGTCTCTCTCCGCCTCTCTCCGTCTCTCTCTCTGTCTCTCTCTGTCTCTCTCCGTCTCTCTCTGTCTCTCTCTCTCTGCCTCTCTCTGTTTCTCTCTGTGCCTCTCTGGCTCCCTTTATTTCTCGATCACTTTCTTCCTCTCTCCGTTTCTCTCTGTCTCGTTCTGTCTCTCTCTCCACCTCTCTCTGCCTCTCTCTGGCCTTCTCTGACTTTCTCTGTCTTTCTCGATGTCTCTCTGTCGCTCTCTGTCTCTCTCTATCTCTCGCTGTTTCTCTCTACTTGTCTCTGTCTCTCTCTGTCTCTTTCTGTCTCTCTCTGTCTCTCTCTGTCTCTCTCCGCCTCTCTCCGTCTCACTCTGTCTCTCTTTGTCTCTCTCCGTCTCTCTCTTTCTCTCTCTGTCCCTCTCCGTCTCTCTCTGTCTGTCTTGATCATTAGCTTTCTGCCGCTCTCCGTCTCTCTCTATCTGCCTCTCTCTGTCCCTCTCTGTCTCTCTCTATCTCTCGCTGTTTCTCTCTACTTCTCTCTGTCTCTCTCTCTCTCTTTCTGTCCCTCTCACTCACTCCTTGCCTCTCTCTGTCTCTCTCTGTCTCTCTCTGTCTCTCTCTGTCTCTCTCTGTCTCTCCCTGCCTCTCTCTGGCTCTCTTTCTCTCTCTCTTTCTCTCTCTCTGCCTCTTTCTGCCTCTCTCTGTCTCTCTCCGTCTCTCTCTGTCTGTCTTGATCATTAGCTTTCTCCCGCTCTCCGTTCTCTCTGGCTCTCTTTGTTTCTCTACCTCTCTCTCTCTCTCTCCCTCTCTCCGTCTCTCTCTATCACCCTCTCTCTGTCACTCTCTGTCTCCCTCCATCTCTCGCTGTTTCTCTCTATTTCTCTCTGTCTCTCTCTCTCTCTCTTTCTGTCCCTCACTGTCTCGCCTTGCCTCTCTGTCTCTGTCTCTCTCTGTCTCTCTCCGCCTCTCTCGTTCTCTCTCCGGCTCTCTCTCTGTCTCTCTCAGCCTCTCTCCGTCTCTCTCTGTCTCTCTTTGTCTCTCACTGCCTCACTCTGCCTCTCTCTGTCCCTCTCTGCCTGTCTCTGTCTCTCTCCATCTCACTCTGTCTCTCTTAGTCTCTCTTAGTCTCTCTCTGCCTCTCTCCCTCTCTCTGTCCCTCACGGTCTGTCTCTGTCACTCTCGGTCTCTCTATCTCACTCTGTCTCTCTCACTCACGTGTGATATCTTTCTGTCCCTCTCGGTCTCTCCTTGCCTCTCCCTGTCCCTCTCTGACTTTCTCTGTCTTTCTCGGTGTCTCTCTGTCACTCTCTGTCTCTCTCCATCTCTCGCTGTTTCTCTCTACTTCTCTCAGTCTCTCTCTCTCTCTCTTTCTGTCGCTCTCTGTCTCTCCTTGCCTCTCTCTGTCTCCCTCTGTCTCTCTCTTTCTCTCTCCGCCTCTCTCCGTCTCTCTCTGTCTCTCTCTGTCTCTCTCTGTCTCTCTCTGTCTCTCTCTGCCTCTCTCTGCCTCTCTCTGCCTCTCTCTGTCTCTGTCTGTGCCTCTCTGGCTCTTTTATTTCTCTATCGATTTCTTCCTCTCTCCGTTTCTCTCTGTCTCGTTCTGACTCTCTCTCCACCTCTCTCTGGCCTTCTCTGACTTTCTCTGTCTCCCTCTATCTCTCGCTGTTTCTCCCCATTTCTCCCTAACTCTCTCTGTCTCTTTCTGTCCCTCTCTGTCTCTCCTTGCCTCTCTCTGTCTCCCTCTGTCTCTCTTTGTCTCTCTCCGTCTCTCTCTTTCTGTCTCTGTCTCTCTCCGTCTCTCTCTGTCTGTCTTGATCATTAGCTTTCTGCCGCTCTCCGTCTCTCTCTATCTGCCTCTCTGTGTCCCTCTCTGTCTCTCTCTATCTCTCGCTGTTTCTCTCTACTTCTCTCTGTCTCTCTCTCTCTTTCACTCCCTCTCACTCTCTCCTTGCCTCTTTCTGTCTCTCTCTGTCTCTCTCTGTCTCTCTCTGTCTCTCCCTGCCTCTCTCTGTCTCTCTTTCTCTCTCTCTCTACCTCTTTCTGCCTCTATCTGCCTCTCTCTGTCTCTCTCTACTTCTCTCTGTCCCTCTCTGTCTCTCTCTGTCTCTCTCCCTCTCTCTCTGTCTCTCTCCGTCTCTCTCTGTCTGTCTTGATCATTAGCTTTCTGCCGCTCTCCGTTCTCTCTGGCTCTCTTTGTTTCTCTATCACTTTCTTCCTCTCTCCGTTTCTCTCTGTCTCATTCTGTCTCTCTCTCCACCTCTCTCTGCCTCTCTCGGGCCTTCTCTGACTTTCTCCGTCTTTCTCGGTGTCCCTCTGTCACTCCCTGTCTCCCTCTATCTCTCGCTGTTTCTCTCTATTTCTCTCTGTCTCTCTCTCTCTCTCTTTCTGTCCCTCTCCGTCTCTCTTTGCCTCTCTCTGTCTCCCTCTGTCTCTCTCTGTCTCTCTCTGTCTCTCTCTGTCTCTTTCTTTCCCTCTCTGTCTCTCTCTGTCTCTTTCTGTCCCTCTCTGTCTCTCCTTGCCTCTCTCTGTCTCCCTCTGTCTCTCTCTGTCTCTCTCCGCCTCTCTGCGTCTCTCTCTGTCTCTCTCTCCCTCTCTCCGTCTCTCTCTATCTGCCCCTCTCTGTCCCTCTCTATCTCTCTCTATCTCTCGCTGTTTCTCTCTACTTTTCTCTGTCTGTCTCTGTCTCCTTGTGTCCCTCTCCATCTCTCCTTGCCTCTCTCTGTGTCTCTCTGTCTCTCTCTGTCCCTCTCTGTCCCGCTCTGACTTTCTCTGTCTTTCTCGGTGTCTCTCTGTCACTCTCTGTTTCTCTCTATCTCTCGCTGTTTCTCTCTACTTGTCTCTGTCTCTCTCTGTCTCTTTCTGTCCCTCTCTGTCTCTCTGTGTCTCTTTCAGTCCCTCTCTGTCTCTTCTTGCCTCTCTCTGTCTCCCTCTGTCTCTCTCTGTCTCTCTCCGTCTCTCTCTCTGTCTCTCTCTGTCTCTCTCCGTCTCTCTCTGTCTCTCTCTCTCTGCCTCTCTCTGTTTCTCTCTGTGCCTCTCTGGCTCCCTTTATTTCTCGATCACTTTCTTCCTCTCTCCGTTTCTCTCTGTCTCGTTCTGTCTCTCTCTCCACCTCTCTCTGCCTCTCTCTGGCCTTCTCTGACTTTCTCTGTCTTTCTCGATGTCTCTCTGTCACTCTCTGTCTCTCTCTATCTCTCGCTGTTTCTCTCTACTTGTCTCTGTCTCTCTCTGTCTCTTTCTGTCTCTCTCTGTCTCTCTCTGTCTCTCTCCGCCTCTCTCCGTCTCACTCTGTCTCTCTTTGTCTCTCTCCGTCTCTCTCTTTCTCTCTCTGTCCCTCTCCGTCTCTCTCTGTCTGTCTTGATCATTAGCTTTCTGCCGCTCTCCGTCTCTCTCTATCTGCCTCTCTCTGTCCCTCTCTGTCTCTCTCTATCTCTCGCTGTTTCTCTCTACTTCTCTCTGTCTCTCTCTCTCTCTCTTTCTGTCCCTCTCACTCTCTCCTTGCCTCTCTCTGTCTCTCTCTGTCTCTCTCTGTCTCTCTCTGTCTTTCTCTGTCTCTCTCTGTCTCTCCCTGCCTCTCTCTGGCTCTCTTTCTCTCTCTCTGCCTCTTTCTGCCTCTCTCTGTCTCTCTCCGTCTCTCTCTGTCTGTCTTGATCATTAGCTTTCTCCCGCTCTCCGTTCTCTCTGGCTCTCTTTGTTTCTCTATCTCTCTCTCTCTCCCTCTCTCCGTCTCTCTCTATCACCCTCTCTCTGTCACTCTGTGTCTCCCTCCATCTCTCGCTGTTTCTCTCTATTTCTCTCTGTCTCTCTCTCTCTCTTTCTGTCCCTCACTGTCTCGCCTTGCCTCTCTGTCTCTGTCTCTCTCTGTCTCTCTCCGCCTCTCTCGTTCTCTCTCCGGCTCTCTCTCTGTCTCTCTCAGCCTCTCTCCGTCTCTCTCTGTCTCTCTTTGTCTCTCACTGCCTCACTCTGCCTCTCTCTGTCCCTCTCTGCCTGTCTCTGTCTCTCTCCATCTCACTCTGTCTCTCTTTCTCTCTCTCTTTCTCTCTCCCTCTCTCCGTCTCTCTCTATCTAACTGTCTCGCTATCTGTCTCTCTCTGTCTCTCTCTGTCTCTCTCTGCCTCTCTCTGTCTCTCTCTGTCTCTCACTGTCTCTCTCCGTCTCTGTCTCTTTCTGTCTCTCTCCGTCTCTGTCCCTTTCTGTCTCTCTCTGTCTCTCTCTGCCTCACTCTGTCTCTCTTTCTCTCTCTCTTTCTCTCTCCCTCTCTCCGTCTCTCTCTATCTAACTCTCTCGCTATCTGTCTCTCTCTGTCTCTCTGCCTCTCTCTGTCCCTCACTGTCTGTCTCTGTCTCTCTCGGTCTCTCTATCTCAGTCTGTCTCTCTCTGCCTCTCTCTGTCTCTCTCTGTTTCGCCCGGTCTCTGTCTCTGTCTCCCTGTCTCTCTCTACTTCTCTCTGTCTCTATCTGCCTCCCTCTGTCCCTCTCTGTCTCTTTCTGTCTCTCTCCGTCTCTGTCTCTTCTCTCCCTCTCTGTCTCTCCTTGCCTCTCTCTGTCTCCCTCTGTCTCTCTCTGTCTCTCTCTGTCTCTCTCTGTCTCTCTCCGTCTCTGTCTCTTTCTGTCTCTCTCCGTCTCTGTCCCTTTCTGTCTCTCTCTGTCTCTCTCTGCCTCTCTCTGTCTCTCTTTCTCTCTCTCTTTCTCTCTCGCTATCTCTCTCTCTCTGTCTCTCTCTGTCTCTATCTGTCTCTCTCTGTCTCTCTCTGTCTCTATCTGTCTCTCTCTGTCTCCCTCTGTCTCTCTCTGTCTCTCTCTGTCTCTCTCTGTCTCTTTCTGTCTCTCTCCGTCTCTGTCTCTTTCTGTCCCTCTCTGTCTCTCCTTGCCTCTCCCTGTCCCTCTCTGACTTTCTCTGTCTTTCTCGGTGTCTCTCTGTCACTCTCTGTCTCTCTCCATCTCTCGCTGTTTCTCTCTACTTCTCTCTGTCTCTCTCTCTCTCTTTCTGTCGCTCTCTGTCTCTCCTTGCCTCTCTCTGTCTCCCTCTGTCTCTCTCTTTCTCTTTCCGCCTCTCTCCGTCTCTCTCTGTCTCTCTCTGTCTCTCTCTGTCTCTCTCTGCCTCTCTCTGCCTCTCTCTGCCTCTCTCTGTCTCTGTCTGTGCCTCTCTGGCTCTTTTATTTCTCTATCGATTTCTTCCTCTCTCCGTTTCTCTCTGTCTCGTTCTGACTCTCTCTCCACCTCTCTCTGGCCTTCTCTGACTTTCTCTGTCTCCCTCTATCTCTCGCTGTTTCTCCCCATTTCTCCCTAACTCGCTCTGTCTCTTTCTGTCCCTCTCTGTCTCTCCTTGCCTCTCTCTGTCTCCCTCTGTCTCTCTTTGTCTCTCTCCGCCTCTCTCCGTCTCTCTCTTTCTGTCTCTGTCTCTCTCCGTCTCTCTCTGTCTGTCTTGATCATTAGCTTTCTGCCGCTCTCCGTCTCTCTCTATCTGCCTCTCTGTGTCCCTCTCTGTCTCTCTCTATCTCTCGCTGTTTCTCTCTACTTCTCTCTGTCTCTCTCTCTCTCTTTCAGTCCCTCTCACTCTCTCCTTGCCTCTTTCTGTCTCTCTCTGTCTCCCTCTGTCTCTCTCTGTCTCTCCCTGCCTCTCTCTGTCTCTCTTTCTCTCTCTCTACCTCTTTCTGCCTCTATCTGCCTCTCTCTGTCTCTCTCTACTTCTCTCTGTCCCTCTCTGTCTCTCTCTGTCTCTCTCCGTCTCTCTCTGTCTCTCTCCGTCTCTCTCTGTCTGTCTTGATGATTAGCTTTCTGCCGCTCTCCGTTCTCTCTGGCTCTCTTTGTTTCTCTATCACTTTCTTCCTCTCTCCGTTTCTCTCTGTCTCATTCTGTCTCTCTCTCCACCTCTCTCTGCCTCTCTCGGGCCTTCTCTGACTTTCTCCGTCTTTCTCGGTGTCCCTCTGTCACTCCCTGTCTCCCTCTATCTCTCGCTGTTTCTCTCTATTTCTCTCTGTCTCTCTCTTTCTGTCCCTCTCTGTCTCTCTTTGCCTCTCTCTGTCTCACTCTGTCTCTCTCTGTCTCTCTCTGTCTCTCTCTGTCTCTTTCTTTCCCTCTCTGTCTCTCTCTGTCTCTTTCTGTCCCTCTCTGTCTCTCCTTGCCTCTCTCTGTCTCCCTCTGTCTCTCTCTGTCTCTCTCCGCCTCTCTCCGTCTCTCTCTGTCTCTCTCTCCCTCTCTCCGTCTCTCTCTATCTGCCCCTCTCTGTCCCTCTCTATCTCTCTCTATCTCTCGCTGTTTCTCTCTACTTTTCTCTGTCTGTCTCTGTCTCCTTGTGTCCCTCTCCATCTCTCCTTGCCTCTCTCTGTGTCTCTCTGTCTCTCTCTGTCTCTCTCTGTCTCTCTCTGCCTCTCTCTGTCTCTCTTTCTCTCTCTCTGCCTCTCTCTCCCTCTATCTGCCTCTCTCTGTCTCTCTCTACTTCTCTCTGTCTCTCTCTGTCTCTTTCTGTCCCTCTCTGCCTCTTTCTGTCCCTCTCTTTCTCCCCTTGCCTCTCTCTGTCTCCCTCTGTCTCTATCTGTCTCTCTGTGTCTCCCTCTGTCTCTCTCTGTCACTCTCTGCCTCTCTCTCCCTCTCGCCGTCTCTCTCTATTTGCCTCTCTCTGTCCCTCTCTGTCTCTCTCTGTCTCTCTCTGTCTCTCTCTGCCTCTCTCTGTCTCTCTTTCTCTCTCTCTGCCTCTCTCTCCCTCTATCTGCCTCTCTCTGTCTCTCTCTACTTCTCTCTGTCTCTCTCTGTCTCTTTCTGTCCCTCTCTGCCTCTTTCTGTCCCTCTCTTTCTCCCCTTGCCTCTCTCTGTCTCCCTCTGTCTCTCTCTGTCTCTCTCCGCCTCTCTCCTCTCTGTCTCTCTCTGTCTCTCTCTGTCTTTCTCCGTCTCTCTCTGTCTGTCTTGATCATTAGCTTTCTGCCGCTCTCCGTCTCTCTCTATCTGCCTCTCTCTGTCCCTCTCTACTTCTCTCTGTCTCTCTCTGTCTCTTTCTGTCCCTCTCTGCCTCTTTCTGTCCCTCTCTGTCTCTCCTTGCCTCTCTCTGTCTCCCTCTGTCTCTCTCTGTCTCTCTCCGCCTCTCTCCGTCTCTCTCTGTCTCTCTCTATCTCTCTCCGTCTCTCTCTGTCTGTCTTGATCATTAGCTTTCTGCCGCTCTCCGTTCTCTCTGGCTCTCTTTGTTTCTCTGTCTCTCTCTGTCACACTCTGTCTCTCTCTCTCTGTCTCTGTCTCTCTCTGTCTCTCTCCGCCTCTCTCGGTCTCTCACCGTCTCTCTCTCTGTCTGTCTCCTTCTCTCTCTATCTGCCTCTCTCTGTCCCTCGATGTCTCTTTCTGTCTCTCTCCGTCTCTGTCTCTTTCTGTCCCTCTCTGTCTCTCCTTGCCTCTCTCTCTCTGTCTCTGTCTCTCTCTGTCTCTCTCCGCCTCTCTCGGTCTCTCTCCGTCTCTCTCTCTCTGTCTGTCTCCGTCTCTGGCTATCTGCCTCTCTCTGTCCCTCTCAGTCCCGCTCGGACTTTCTCTGTCTTTCTCGGTGTCTCTCTGTCACTCTCTATCTCTCTCCATCTCTCGCTGTTTCCCTCTACTTCTCTCTGTCCCTCTCTCTCTCTTTCTGTCCCTCTCTGTCTCTCCTTGCCTCTCTCTGTCTCCCTCTGTCTCTCTCTGTCTCTCTCCGCCTCTCTCCGTCTCTCTCTGTCTCTCTCTGGCTCTCTCCGTCTCTCTCTGTCTCTCTCCGTCTCTGTCTCTTTCTGTCTCTCTCCGTCTCTGTCCCTCTCTGTCTCTCCTTGCCTCTCTCTGTCTCTCTCTGTCTGTCCCTGCCTCTCTCTAACTCTCTGTCTCTCTCTGTCTCTCTTTGTCTCTATCTGTCTCTCTCTGTCTCCCTCTGTCTCTCTCTGTCACTCTCTGCCTCTCTCTCCCTCTCGCCGTCTCTCTCTATCTGCCTCTCTCTGTCCCTCTCTGTCTCTCTCTATCTCTCCCTGTTTCTCTCTACTTCTCTCTGTCTCTCTCTGTCTCTCCCGGTCTCTGTCTCTACCCTCCTGTCTCTCTCTCCCTCTCTCCGTCTCTCTCTATCTGTCTCTCTCTTCATCTGTCTCTCTCTGTCTCTTTCTGTCTATCTCTGTCTCTCTCTGTCCCTCTCTGACTTTCTCTGTCTTTCTCGGTGTCTCTCTGTCACTCTCTGTCTCTCTCTATCTCTCGCTGTTTCTCTTCACTTGTCTCTGTATCTCTCTGTCTCTTTCTGTCCCTCTCTGTCTCTCCTTGCCTCTCTCTGTCTCCCTCTGTCTCTCTCTGTCTCTCTCCGCGTCTCTCCGTCTCTCTCTGTCTCTCTCTGTCTCTCTCCGTCTCTCTCTGTCTGTCTTGATCATTAGCTTTCTGCCGCTCTCCGCTCTCTCTGGCTCTCTTTGTTTCTCTGTCTCTCTCTGTCACACTCTGTCTCTCTCTCTCTCTGTCTCTGTCTCTCTCTCTGTCTGTCTCCTTCTTTCTCTATCTGCCTCTCTCTGTCCCTCTATGTCTCTTTCTGTCTCTCTCCGTCTCTATCTCTTTCTGTCCCTCTCTGTCTCTCCTTGCCTCTCTCTCTCTGTCTCTGTCTCTCTCTGTCTCTCTCCGCCTCTCTCGGTCTCTCTCCGTCTCTCTCTGGCTCTCTCCGTCTCTCCCTCTCTGTCTGTCTCCGTCTCTGTCTATCTGCCTCTCTCTGTCCCTCTCTGTCCCGCTCGGACTTTCTCTGTCTTTCTCGGTGTCTCTCTGTCACTCTCTGTCTCTCTCCATCTCTCGCTGTTTCTCTCTACTTCTCTCTGTCCCTCTCTCTCTCTTTCTGTCCCTCTCTGTCTCTCCTTGCCTCTCTCTGTCTCTCTCTGTCTGTCCCTGCCTCTCTCTAACTCTCTGTCTCTCTCTGCCTCTCTCTGTCCCTCTCTGTCTCTCTCTATCTCTCCCTGTTTCTCTCTACTTCTCTCTGTCTCTCTCTGTCTCTCCCGGTCTCTGTCTCTACCCTCCTGTCTCTCTCTCCCTCTCTCCGTCTCTCTCTATCTGTCTCTCTCTCTATCTGTCTCTCTCTATCTCTCGCTGTTTCTCTCTACTTGTCTCTGTCTCTCTCTGTCTCTTTCTGTCCCTCTCTGTCTCTCTCTGTCTCTTTCTGTCCCTCTCTGTCTCTCCTTGCCTCTCTCTGTCCCTCTCTATCTCTCTCTATCTCTCGCTGTTCCTCTCTACTTTTCTCTGTCTGTCTCTGTCTCCTTGTGTCCCTCTCCATCTCTCCTTGCCTCTCTCTCCCTCTATCTGCCTCTCTCTGTCGCTCTCTACTTCTCTCTGTCTCTCCCGGTCTCTGTCTCTACCCTCCTGTCTCTCTCTCCCTCTCTCCGTCTCTCTCTATCTGTCTCTCTCTTCATCTGTCTCTCTCTGTCTCTCTCTGCCTCTCTTTCTCTCTTTCTCTCTCTCTTTCTCTCTCTCTGCCTCTCTCTCCCTCCATCTGCCTCTCTCTGTCTCTCTCTACTTCTCTCTCTCTCTCTCTGTCTCTCCCGGTCTCTGTCTCTACCCTCCTGTCTCTCTCTCCCTCTCTCCGTCTCTCTCTATCTGTCTCTCTCTCTATCTGTCTCTCTCTGTCTCTTTCTGTCTATCTCTGTCTCGCTCTGTCCCTCTCTGACTTTCTCTGTCTTTCTCGGTGTCCCTCTGTCACTCTCTGTCTCTCTCTATCTCTCGCTGTTTCTCTTAACTTGTCTCTGTCTCTCTCTGTCTCTTTCTGTCCCTCTCTGTCTCTCTCCGTCTCTCTCTGTGTCTCTCTCTGCCTCTCTCTAACTCTCTGCCTCTCTCTGTCCCTCTATGTCTCTTTCTGTCTCT